>NC_056733.1:1771730667-1771893246 GCF_019279795.1 Protopterus annectens
TGTACATCAATGGGAGAGGTGGAAATGCATACACTGTTAGGGCATTCCAGCTGAAAGAGAGAGAGTCCACCCTCCAGGCTTGTGGGTGGTATGTCCTTGAGCAGAATTTCTTCAGTTGGTGGTTGAGTGGGGAGGCGAACAGATCTATCTCTGGCATTCCCCATTTCTTTGTTATGAGTTTGAAGATGTCTGGATGCAGCATCCGTGGTAGTTCTGCTTAAGCTGTCTGCTAGTGAATTCTCTCTTCCTGGTACGAATTTGGCCTGCAGCTGAATATTGAGATTCAGGCCTAGGTTCCACAGATCCATTGCCATCTGGCATAGAGGGTAGGAATGCGTGCCTCCCTGTTTGTTTATGTACCACATGACTGTGGTGTTGTCTGTCCTTATCAGCAGATGTCCTTGCTGGAGGAATGGTTTGAATGCCTCGATTGCATGCTTCACTGCCAGCATCTCCTTTTGGTTTATGTGCAAGTTTAGCTGGCCTTGAGACCATAGGCCTTGGATACATTTGTCCTCCATGTGTGCTCCCCATCCTAGGTCTGAGGCGTCCGTGGTGATGGTCTGCCTTGGTTTTGGTTTGTTGAAAGGCAACCCTCTGTTGGACTGGCAGGCCTGAGCCCACCACAGGAATTCCTTTTGAAGGCATGGAATGATTGGTATCATGGTTTCTAGACTGTGCCTGTGTTGAGACCATACATTCCTTAGGTACCATTGTAATTTCCTCATATGCAGCCTGGCATGCGGGATCAAGATTATGCAGGATGCCATGTAACCCAGGGCCTGCAGGACTTTCCTTGCAGTAAGCTGAGCTTGTCTTGTCAAAGTCATGAAGTAATCTGGAAGTTGTTTTTGTTTTTCTTTTGTGAGAAAAGCCATCTGAGTTATTGTGTCCAGATCCGCACCCAAAAAGTTTATCCTTTGGGATGGCACTAGTCTTGACTTTTGGATGTTGACTGTGTATCCCAAGGCCTGTAACAGGTGTATGACATAGGCCAAATCCTTTATCAATTTTGTGTTGTTGTCCGCTTGTATTAGGCAGTTGTCCAGGTATGGGTAGATTTGAATTCCCTGAAGTCTGCAATGTGCAATTATTGATGCCAGGCATTTCGTGAATACTCTGGGCGCAGTAGATAAGCCAAAGGGTAATGCTGAGAATTGATAATGCTCTGATCCTGCAAGAAATCTGAGGTGTCTTCTGCAATCTGGTCGGATAGGGACGTGCAGGTATGCCTCCTTGAGATCTAGAGTCACCAGCCAAGACTCCTTGCCCAACATGGGAAGAAGTTGCTGTAGGGTCAGCATTTTGAATTTTGGCACAATGAGATATGTGTTCAGTGCGGACAAGTCGAGAATAGGCCTCCATTGGTTTTCTTTTCTTGGTACAAGGAATAGTCTGGAGTAAAATCCTTGGCCTTGTTCCATAGATGGTACCCTTTCTATCGCTTTTATCTGAAGTAAATTGTTGATTTGTCTTAAAGCCTCTGGCTTCTGGTTTGGTGGAAGGTTTGGCATTCCGCTCCTTTTTGGCAAAGTGTGGAAGTGAAACCTGTATCCTTTGTCTATTGTTTGCAATGTCCATGTGTCCTTTGTAATGCAATGCCAGTTTTTTGAGAATAAAGCCAGCTTTCCGCCAAAGGGAGCTTCCAGTTGTTCCCTGGTAGGCGGAATCAGAGTCAAGTCATTGTGTCTGTCCTGTGGAGTGGTTGTAGTTGCAGCTGTGGCACTACTCCTCTGGTTGGCAGGCTGCAACTGACGGCCCCTGTAGGCACCCTTTGATTGACCTCTGCCTCTAGGGCGTCTATTCCTGCCCCTCTGTGCTTTGGAGGTGTCTGGAAAGGACCAATTCTTTGAAGGCCAGTTTCTGCTGAACCTCGGAGGTTGGACCTGCAGAAAGTCCTCTACTGTTTGCACAGATTTTGCTTTTTCTTCCACTTTCTTTAGAATCTCCTGTGCAGGGGAGCCAAATAAACTTTGTTTCTCCACTGGAGCATCTAGGAGTTTGGCCTTGACATGGTCTGGCAAGGATTGTTCTTTTAGCCAGGCATGCCTACGAATTACTGCCCCAGTCATAGCTGATCTAAATGAAGCCTCCAGTGCATCATAGACACATTTTAAGAAATGATTACTGACCTGCTGAGAGTTGTGTACCAAATCCTGAAGGGATTTACGGTCTAAAGGTTCAGGAGAAGAAAGCTTTTTATTCAGCTGATCTAACAAATATTCTTGGTACTGTATCATATGGAATTGGCAGTTTAATGCCCTGGCAGAAAGAGTAGATGATGTATAAACCTTTTTACCCCATCTCTCTAATGCTCTAGACTCTCTTTCAGAGGGGAGGGGATTTTAGGCAGTGGCAGCTGCAACACCTTTTGGGCCCTGAGAAATAGTTTCTGGGTCTGCAGCATGGGCTTTATACAGGTGGAAGTGAGAATCCGGGACCCTGTAATATCTGTCAGGTTTGGCAGGGGCCGGGGGAAGAGAATCAGGTGCAGAACTGACATCATTATACACATCATCAATTACAGTTAGCACTGGTGGTATGGCTAAGGGCCTATGCTGGGGCAAATGTAAAAATGTCCTTAATCTTTTTCTAGAATCAGAAAAATCCTGACGCTGCCATTGAAAGTGCATGGGCACCCCCTGCGCTAATTCGTACGCGAACTTGGTTGTATACAAATGGGAAACCACATGCCTATTCTCACATCCTGCATTTCATCAGGTATTGGCATATTTCAGATTTGTGGATGACGTACTATTAATTTGGGATGGAACACCAGAGGAACTTAAAGTATTTGTAGAAGATTTAGAGAAAACTACAGATTTCCTCAGATTCTCAATGGAATATTCTTACTCTAACGTCAATTTTTTAGATCTTAACATCAGAAAAGAAAATCAAGGTAAATTAGTTACATCCCTTCACAGAAGAGAGTGTTGGAAAAATTCCTTATTAGAATATGATAGTATGCACCCAAGATTTATTTTTTCCAATATCATAAAAGGACAATTCACTAGATTAAATAGGATTTGTCAAGATAAAACTGAATGCAATGCTGAATTTCATAAACTAGAACATTTGCTTCTTGATAGAGGCTACAATCAACATAACATAGCGGTCGTAAAAGACAGATTCTTGAATGATGCTGACTATAAACCTAGGATGCTATTTCAACATCGAGATGGCACTAGACACCTAGAATATCAAGAATACAAATCAGTCAGATACATTATCAGCTACACTAGTGATAATGAATATATCACTGAGATCATTAGGAACAATTGGTCTATTTTAACTACCAATGAAGAAATAAAGAAATTAATAGGTAGCAAAGCATCCTTCACATACAAGAACATGCAGAACTTAAAAAGAATTTTATGTAATGAAAAATCCTATAAAATAGACGGACAAGAAGCTAATAGGGGTACTACTCCTTGTGGAGGATGTAGTTCATGTA
The DNA here is from genome assembly GCF_019279795.1 of Protopterus annectens. Lineage (NCBI taxonomy): Eukaryota > Metazoa > Chordata > Ceratodontiformes > Protopteridae > Protopterus > Protopterus annectens. Next base: position 1,771,734,122 of record NC_056733.1, read on the forward strand.
AATGGATATCGACTGATAATACATTTCAACATCCGGAATTATTGTATGATTTTGATATCAGTTGTCCAGCCAGCTGTGTTGACACTAATGTAATCTATCTAGCCACTTGTGTGTCATGCCCGGCTTTTTATGTGGGCATGACAACGAGAAGACTAAGGGATAGAATACAAGAGCATTTATATGCCATAAGAAAGAAAGATGTAAAAAATGCCCTATCTAAACATATTATTGAATTTCCAAATCATACATTTGTCTTCAGGGTACTACAAAAAAGAATACTTAACCCAAGAAGAGGAGACAATTTTAATGACCTAGAGAGTCTAGAGCTACATTGGATTTTTAAGATTAGAGCACAGAAGCATCCAGGCCTTAATAGCTATGTCAGCATTAGGTCACACTTGAAGAAACGGAAATATCACTGACCGCTTTTTATATCTAGTTATATAGATACATGCTTTGCTATTATTATATATATGATTTTATAATCAAGCATATATAGTTATCTAATGATTTTTCAGCTTTATTTTCCAGCTTCACTTGTTCATTTCTGGTGGATTTATAATGTATACATACATTTTTTACATATATTTTATATACAATGACATATATAACATATGTTTTGAGACTGTGATGGGTGTTACCACCCTCATTTATCCTATATTTCACTATTTACCCGTCATGCAGGTCTTCTATGAGAAATAGAGCTTAAGTTCCTTATACTAAATATTTGGATTAATCAATATGAAGATTAATACTATGAATTATGTGTATATAATAATTTGTCTTTTATCTATGTATTCTTATTTTATCTCACATTTTAAATATTCAGCACATTCCTCCATCTATAATATAATATGACACAATCTTAAGGAATTTTAAATAACACAATAGAATTGTGAATACTTATTTGTATGGTTCCAGATGCAGATACTATATACATATTTTTTAATGACAACTGCGGTGTATATATGTCTTGCTGATGCATCCAGATATATTTATACATTGTCTACCTCTTATACTTAGGTTTTTATATATGATTAAATTTGCACATGTTTATTTTGATACTTATATTTTTTTATTTATTTATTCAAGAAATTAATGTTTATTTCATATTTTGATATGAGCACTTATGCACCTTAAATTTGATAAATATTCATTGTAAATTAATTATATATATATATAAAACACATTTTAAATTAACATTATAAATATACCATGCAGTTCAGTCCTCCTTTATTTTTACATAAAACTCCTCATAAATATTTCACATTGGTGCTAAAATAATCTATTTGGATGTAAGACAAGGCTTATAATAAGACTAGCGTTTTATTTTCATTTTATTCTTTTCATATTACATGATATTGATTTACTGCTTTATTTATTTACATATGTTTTTTTGTAAGAGTGAAAAGAATGCTAATAAGAAATGTTCACTTTTTATATCAAATGTATATAAGAGCTGCTTTGATTCTAATTTTAATTTTAGTATTAAGTATTACAGCCTCATAACCTATGCGGCATAGCTTTAAATGAGTTTTCATGCTCTTTAAGTGAATGAATTATGTAATTGAGTAATCATTCAATTGATTAATTAATTAAGCTATACTGCTATCAGATATATAAGATGTGGGTTACTACACTGTTTTAAACTTGTCTGAAGAAGCGTGCATTGGCAGCACTGCAGCTTACTCTTTTTTGGATTTTATGCAATAAAGCTGTTACATCGTTCGTGGTGGTGGTCTACCTGCTTTCTTGATTACAGGTATGGGTAGATTTGAATTCCCTGAAGTCTGCAATGTGCAATTACTGATGCCAGGCATTTCGTGAATACTCTGGGCGCAGTAGATAAGCCAAAGGGTAATGCTGAGAATTGATAATGCTCTGATCCTGCAAGAAATCTGAGGTGTCTTCTGCAATCTGGTTGGATAGGGACGTGCAGGTATGCCTCCTTGAGATCTAGAGTCACCAGCCAAGACTCCTTGCCCAACATGGGAAGAAGTTGCTGTAGGGTCAGCATTTTGAATTTTGGCACAATGAGATATGTGTTCAGTGCGGACAAGTCGAGAATAGGCCTCCATTGGTTTTCTTTTCTTGGTACAAGGAATAGTCTGGAGTAAAATCCTTGGCCTTGTTCCATAGATGGTACCCTTTCTATCGCTTTTATCTGAAGTAAATTGTTGATTTGTCTTAAAGCCTCTGGCTTCTGGTTTGGTGGAAGGTTTGGCATTCCGCTCCTTTTTGGCAAAGTGTGGAAGTGAAACCTGTATCCTTTGTCTATTGTTTGCAATGTCCATGTGTCCTTTGTAATGCAATGCCAGTTTTTTGAGAATAAAGCCAGCTTTCCGCCAAAGGAGCTTCCAGTTGTTCCCTGGTAGGCGGAATCAGAGTCAAGTCATTGTGTCTGTCCTGTGGAGTGGTTGTAGTTGCAGCTGTGGCACTACTCCTCTGGTTGGCAGGCTGCAACTGACGGCCCCTGTAGGCACCCTTTGATTGACCTCTGCCTCTAGGGCGTCTATTCCTGCCCCTCTGTGCTTTGGAGGTGTCTGGAAAGGACCAATTCTTTGAAGGCCAGTTTCTGCTGAACCTCGGAGGTTGGACCTGCAGAAAGTCCTCTACTGTTTGCACAGATTTTGCTTTTTCTTCCACTTTCTTTAGAATCTCCTGTGCAGGGGAGCTAAATAAACTTTGTTTCTCCATTGGAGCATCTAGGAGTTTGGCCTTGACATGGTCTGGCAAGGATTGTTCTTTTAGCCAGGCATGCCTACGAATTACTGCCCCAGTCATAGCTGATCTAAATGAAGCCTCCAGTGCATCATAGACACATTTTAAGAAATGATTACTGACCTGCTGAGAGTTGTGTACCAAATCCTGAAGGGATTTACGGTCTAAAGGTTCAGGAGAAGAAAGCTTTTTATTCAGCTGATCTAACAAATATTCTTGGTACTGTATCATATGGAATTGACAGTTTAATGCCCTGGCAGAAAGAGTAGAAGATGTATAAACCTTTTTACCCCATCTCTCTAATGCTCTAGACTCTCTTTCAGAGGGGAGGGGATTTTAGGCAGTGGCAGCTGCAACACCTTTTGGGCCCTGAGAAATAGTTTCTGGGTCTGCAGCATGGGCTTTATACAGGTGGAAGTGAGAATCCGGGACCCTGTAATATCTGTCAGGTTTGGCAGGGGCCGGGGGAAGAGAATCAGGTGCAGAACTGACATCATTATACACATCATCAATTACAGTTAGCACTGGTGGTATGGCTAAGGGCCTATGCTGGGGCAAATGTAAAAATGTCCTTAATCTTTTTCTAGAATCAGAAAAATCCTGACCCTGCCATTGAAAGTGTTCCCTCATTGAATGCAAAGTCTCCCCAAAGGAAAATTCTTCAGGAGGGGAGGCCGAAGGAATAGAGTCTTCTGCATCTGAATCCTCATAAGGCGAATAGGCCCCTTCCTGATGGTCTGACAAATCAGATCCATCCGAGGAATTATCAGAGGAGAGAGGTTCAGAGGGTTCAGTCCTAGGCCTTTTGTCAGGTGGGGGTTGGGAGGCCCTGTCTGGGTGAGGTTAGGAACCCCTAATTAAGGATATAAGGTCCTCAGCAAGACTGAGAATCTGAGAACTTGAGGAAGGCCTCTGTGAAGTAGATTTGGCAGGTAAAGCTTTTGAAAGTTTGGCAGCTTTAGCCCTGGAGAAGGCCTTAATAGACATAGAAGCTGGGGGCCTAGCTGCCCCACGTGCAGGTGTAGAAATGTCCAATGGAATGGTGTTGGACAATTCTTGAGCGCTAGCTTCGGTAGGGATTTCTGAAGCCGACTCAGCCGGGGCCTCTCTGGCCTCGGTTGTCGGAGGAATGGTTTCGGTCGTAGTAAGAACTGAGGACTCTGATTCAGCCGAAACCGAGACACTCGCGGTAGGCCTAACCGTGGTTTCAGCCAAAACCGCGGGCCGCGAGTGTCGGTCCTTTTCCCTGAGTTTTTTGGCCATATGCGTAGTCGGAGTCTCCGACGGCATTTTATATGCAAAAGCGGTTCCGAAAAATTCTTCTGCAAACTCCGACCGACGTCTAAGAGTCCGTCGGTTGAAGGAGGCACAGGCTAAACAAGCTGATACGTCGTGGTCTGGGCCTAAGCAAGGAAGGCAGTAAGAATGGAAATCCTTATGAGGTATTTGTTTCCCACAAGTTAAACAATTATTTACTTTGTCTGACATCGGCTGAGGCAAGAAAGAGTCCCCAACGGGGTACTTAGCTTTTCAAGTCTTCGGTAGCTGAAATCTCTGGATCTGACCGACCGGCACTTGCGAACAGCTTCTGCTTCGGGCACCGCGTGGCAAGAAAGACTGATGAAAATGGCGTCGGCTGATGCCTTTATACCCCAGAAGCTATGACGTCGGGGAAAGTGCGACATCAGCCGAGGCCAGACCCAGACTTTGGAATCCGGCCGACCGAAGGGCTGCCTGAGGCAGGACAACCCATATGTTATGACTGCAGATGCATCCTTGAAGGACATCCTGGTCGTCTTCTTTGAAACAGTTACCAAAGCCATAGATGAAGGGAAGGTAGTCCACACAGCCTACCTGGACCTCGCAAAAGCCTTCGACACAATACCCCACTCGGGCATCATAAATAAGCTCACCAGCTTAAATATCAACCCCTGTATCACAAGATGGGTTGCAAACTGGCTCAAGGATAGAATCCACATGGTCAGAATAGCAGGTGCCATGTCAGACTCTAAACCAGTTACAAGTGGTGTCCCACAAGGCTCAGTCCTGGGACCTCTCTTGTTTGGTTTATATTTCTCTGAGGTACAGGCTAACACAGGTGGACTATGGCTGACCAAGTTCGCAGATGACTGCAAACTGGGTGCTGTAATCGAATCTCCGGCTGACACAAGCATCCTCCAAAAGGGTCTCACAGAGACAGACAACTGGTGCCAGAGCTACGGCCTAAAGCTAAATGCCAAAAAGTGCATAGTCATCCCCTTTGGGAAAAACAAAGTGCCCACAAATTACCACATAAGTGCAATCCATTAAGTACGGAAGAAGTAATTAGGGACCCAAGTAGATAGCAATCTCTCCTTTGACAATCACGTTGCCAAAGTGGTTAGAAAGACCTTCTATATAGCCCACCTTATCATGAAAGGGTTCACATCTAGATCAAGAGAGGTCATTGTGCCCCTCTACTCATCACTTATCAGGCCCATAATTGAGTACAATGCCCCGTTTGGGATGTACCTTACCAGACACCTTCAGCAACTGGAAAGACCCCAAAAGTATCTCACCAAGAGGATCAAGGGGCTCAAACAGATGCCCTATGCAGTTCGGCTAAAGAAACTCCAGCCCTACTCAGTTGAGTACCGCCTACACAGAGGCAATCTGTGTCTGACGTATAAAGCCATGTCCAACCCAGAATTAATGGACATGCTGCACCTCAGGAAATCCAAATCCCTTAAAGCTACATGCTCCAGGGACTTGAATCTCAGCACAGAAATAAATAGGACATGCTGGAGGGACAGATTCATATCCCAGAGGCTCCCCTCACTCTGGAACAAAATCCCAATCCATGTTAGGCAGAGCCCCTCACTGACCCTCTTCAAGAGAAATCTTGACGAGTGGATGGGGGATCGTAAGTTTACCCTTGGGATCTCTTCTGTGTCCCTGCTTGACAGAGGTACAGTAAACTAACCTTAAAAGGGCTACCTTCTGTGACCTACTATACAGAGGCACAGTCAACTAATCTAAAAGGGTGGCGAAAGCCAAACACACTCTGGCTAGGCTTATAGCCTAGTATCAAACTATGAACTTCTGTGGCCTTTCCAGCTGCTGCAGATGTCTTGTGAGGTACATTCCAAAAGGGGCATTGTACTCTATAATGGGTCTAATGAGTGTCGAGTAGAAGGGAACAATGACCGCTTTTTTCCTGGATGAGAACCCTTTTGTGATGAGGTGTGCCATGTAGAAGGATTTCCTGACTACTGTGGCAATGTGATTACCAAAGGAGAGACTACTGTCCACCTGGGTCCCAAGGTCTCTTATCACACATTTGGTGTTAAGAAGACTGCTGCCTATGTGGTAGTTCATGGGTACAGAGTTTTTACCAAAGGGGATAATGCACTTTTTGGCACTGAGCTTGAGGCCATGGCTTTGACACCAGGCATGTCTCAGTGAGGCCCCTCTGTAGGATGTCCACATAATTTGAGGACTTGACTATAGCTCCTAGTTTGCAGTCATCTGCGAACTTTGTTAGCCAGAGGCCTTCTGTGTTAGCCTGTACTTCAGAGAAATAGATACCAAACAGGAGAGGTCCCAGGAATGAACACTGTGGTACTCCACTTGCCACTGGTTTGAAGTCAGATTTGGAGTCTGCAACATTTACAGTGTGGGTTCTGTCAGTGAGCCAGTTGGCAACCCATCTTGTGACATAGGGATTTATACCTAGTTTAGTGAGTTTAGCTATAATTCCAGAATGTGGGATGATGTCGAAAGCCTTGGTGAGGTCAAGATAGGCTGTGTGAACCACCTTAACCTCGTCTACAGCGTTGGTGACTGCCTCAAAGAAGTCGACCAGGTTCAGGAGGCAAGATCTGCCTTTCACAAACCCGAACTGGGTGTGGTCCAGAGTTTGGAGGTTACTAATGTCTTTATGAATTCCATGAGGATACGTTCCATGGCCTTGCAGACCAGGCTCGTCAGACTAATAGGGCGATAGCTGCCAGGATCAGTGGTGGCTCCCCCTTTGTGGAGTGGGATAACTGTTGTGCGCCATTCAGAGGGCACAAAGCCTGACGTGAGGCTATTATTGAACATGGTGCTTAGGTGGAGAGCCAGTTCGTTCTGAAGTTCGTGTAAAACGCAGCCTGGGATGTTGCCTGGTCCCATGGATGCTGTGGTTTTGGCTTTAGAGAGTGCTGCTTTTACCTGTGAAGTTGTGATTACAGGGACTCTGCATTCTTCCTGTATAGATTATGGGCTCTTTAGGGGGTGAGAGGGGGGGGTAAAGTTGGCACTGAACCTATCTGCCAGGATGTTGGCAATATCAGTTGATTCTGTAATCATTGTGCTGTAACTCAGAGCAGATCTGGGTGTTGCCATTGAGACTCTTGACATAGCTATAGAATGCTTTGTGTTTGTCCTTAGAATCAGTGGCAATCTTGTTTTTATAGCTAGCTTTGGAGGATCTTATAAGGAATCTCAGCTTCTTGCTGAGGCTGACCAGAGAGCTCCTTCACTCATGGGATTTTACTCTCTTTTGCAATAATTTCTTCCTTCTGTTGTAGAGTTTGTTTTATGGCAGGGGACCACCAGATTGGCTTCCTTTTTTTGGAGGATAGCATCTTGGTTCTGTTTGGGATAGCACGACCCATGCACTCATGTAAGTGCTTATAGAGTGCATTTATGTAGGATTCAGCAGTAGAAAATGTATTGTCCATCTGCATGGGTGTCATGAAGTTTGCCACTTCTGTCTTAAAAACCATGAAATTGGCTTTTATATCTTATTGAATGTCTATTACTATACTTAGTAATGTGTACGCACTCTCTCTATTCACTCTGCACCTGGGTCGTGAATGAAATGAGTCTTTGGAACAGCCCAACTACCCAGTAGGCAAAGCCTTAAACCTTTAAATTACAAATTAAACAAATAAAATATGAATAAAAATAAAATATTTTCTATTTCAAAGTACAAAATAAAGAAGCAAAACACAAGATGAAGTGCTGCCAGCTCTATTAGTCCTACTTTCTGAACATGTAAGTGGATGTTAAGTGTGTACAAGAATTAAGATCACATGACATACATTTGGGACTCTAGATAAGGCTACAGACGTAAAGGATAAAAAATGTTTACATGTAAATTACAATCTTACTCAAAAAGTACAGTTGTGCACTTACAATAAATGTAGATGTTCAAGTGTATTCACTGTTGCAGTCATCATATTTGGATTATCCCTGCTAGGGTAGCCCTCGGCCGGCCTGAATACCAGAGACTTAGTATTTCTGCGTCGGTTGCTGTCATTTGATGACGGACGTCAGGTCGTCAGTAGTATAAAGTAAGGCAGCCGATGCCATTACATCAGTTTTTCTTGCCCTTACCTGTCAGGAGCCCCCAAGTAGGAGGCCAGATTCTGGTGGAAGAACCCCACCAGTGGAAAATAAATACCAATACGTCTCTTGTAAGTAAAGAAGAAGTTAGAATGGTAATAAAAGGAGAAAGAGAAGAAAGGGGGATGTAGGGAGGGAAACCAGGACTGCAAGAGCGAATACACTCGAACATCTACACTTATGGTAAGTGTACACAACCGTACTATGTTCTTCGTGTTTCACTGTTGCAGTCATCACATTTGGGTTGATTCTGAAAGCTGAGGAAAAGGGTGGAGGCAGTCAAGGAAACTCGGTGCTGACTAGGATGCCCTGCAAGACTGCAGAGGCAATCTTTGCCCCTGGATTTGGAGAAGAGAGGCAGGTGGCAATGCTTGGTAAAAGTGGGAACAGATGTCCCTGGTGGGGACCCCTCTGAGGAAAGCTGCAGAGGTTGAGGCTGCTCTGGTGGAGTGTGTCCTGACCCACTTGGGGGGAGGCTTTCAACGCTGTTTGTAGCAGAAATGGATGCAGTGTGCTATCCATTTGGAAATGGTTTGTTTGGAGATGGCTTTGCCTTCTGCCCCTGTAGCAAAGCTAACCTGCAATTGATCAGACTCTCTGAAGGATTTAGTCCTGTCTAGATGGAATCAGAGCGGTCTGTGTACATCTAGAGAGTGAAGAATCCTTTTCCCCTTGTTCTGGGGATTAGGAAAAAAAGGTGGGCAAAATAATGGACTGGTTGAGAGCCACACTGGACACCACCTTGGGCATGAAGGATGGGTTCATTCTGAGGGATACCCTGTCTGCAGGGAAGATGAAGGGTTCCACAGCCATCAGTGCTTGCAGCTCAGAGACTCTTCTAGCTGAAGTGATGGCCAGAAGGAATGCCGTCTTCCAGGAGAGAAATTTTAGCTCTGCCGAAGCTGGTTCGAAAGGGGGAAGGGTTAGCTTTTCCAATATAAAGTAAAGGTCCCAAGCTGGTGTTGGTGCCCTTGTGGGTGGCCTCAAGTTGCTAGCCCCTCTTAGGGACTGTCTGATCAAAGGGTGCGAGAAAAGGGGCTGCTCAGTGGGAAAATGAGCAGAAATAGCATAGGCAAGAATTTTTACAGAGGAGAAAGAGAGGCCACTGTGTAGTAGGTCAACTAGGTAATCCAGGAAGAGAGGGAGAGAGGGCTGTGCCGTATTGGCTCCCTTAGTCTGGATCCAGGTGCAGAACCTTTTCCATTTATCAGCATAAGACTTTCTGGTGCTAGGACGTCTGGCCTCACGGAGAACATCCAGAACCTGTTTATTGAGGCTGGCAGATTGGTTCGGGATTAGGGAATAAGCCAAGCTGCCAAATTGAATGTCTGCAACTGGGGATGCATGAATTCACCTTCCCTCTGGCTAAGGAGGTATGGGATCTGAGGAAGATGCCATGTAGTTAGCGGGGACAGGCTGCACAGCAAGGGGTACTGCTAGCGCTGCCGGGGCCAGTCTGGAGCTATAGGAATGGTCCTTGGTTTTTCCTCCCTTATTTTGAGCAGTACCCTGGATATGAGGGGTAGGAGAGGAAAGGCACAGACCAATAGATTGACCCAGGGGAAGGACAGGGCTTCCACTTTCCAAGCCATGCAGTGATGCTCCCTGGTGAAGAATTTGCTGAGCTGATGGTTGGTGTGGTCGATTTTCGGGGTTCCCCATTTCTGAGTTATAAGGGTGAAGGTACTTCTGCTGAGTTGCCACTCGTGTGGGTCCAGAAGATTTCTGCTTAATTGGTCTGCCAGAGAGTTGAGACAGCCTGGTAGGAACTGGGCTAACAGGTGCAGTTGCATGGCAGAGGCTGTGTGCCAAAGGGTCATGGCCGGCCTGTATAGAGGGTAGGAGTGAATCCCTCTCTGCTTGTTGATGTACCACATCACAGTGGTGTTTGTCTGTTTTGAGCAGGAGAGCCCCTGGAGAGGGAAGGGGCTTGAAAGCTATGAAGGCATGCTGCACAGCCACTATTCCTTTTTGACTGATGTGCAGAGGGATTTACTGTGGGTGCCATTGGCCCTGTACGCACCTGCCAGCCAGGTGTGCACCCCAAGTGTAGTCTGATGGGTCTGTGGTGAGGGTCTGGGCGGCAGAGGGTGGTGAGAAAGGCATTCCCTTGTTGTGGGAGCATGCTGTTGCCCACCAAAGAAAATCTTTTCTTAGGCAAGGTAGAAGAGTTTCCAGGTTGAGAGTGTTGACACCAAAGGCTCTTTAGGTACCACTGAGGTTTCCTCATATGCAGTCTGGCACATGGAATGAGCAGTATTTAAGATGCCATGAACCTCAGAGCTTGCAGGATCTTCCTTGCAGATAGCTGGGGCCTGGTGGCTAGTTGAGGGAAGTAGGTTGTCAAGAAAATTTGTTTCTCTGGAGTAAGGTATGCCATCTGGGATGCTGTGTCCAGACTTGCTCCCAGGAAGATTATCCTTTGGGAGGGTACCTGTTTGGATTTCTTTTCGTTGATCGTGTACCCTAGGGTGGTTAGTAGGGTCTTTACAAAGGCCAGGTGCTTGAGCAGCTTTTCCTGGCTGTCTGCCTGAATAAGGCAGTAGTCTAGGTATGGGTAAATCTGAATATTTCTGTGTCTGCAAAAGACAATGGCCAGAGCCAGACATTTTGTGAAAATTCTGAGAGCAGTAGATAAGCCAAAGGGAAGGGCAGAGAACTGAAAGTGTTGAGATCCTGCCCTGAAGCGGAGATATTCCCTGCATGATTCCCTGACAGGAATGTGGAGGTAAGGCTCTTTTAGATCCCGAGTGGCTAACCAAGCGTCCTTGGAGAGCATGGGTAGCAACTGTTGGAGGGTGAGCATTTTGAATTTTGTGACCACCAGGAAGGTGTTTAGAATGGATAGATTGAGGATGAGGGGCCAGGTGCCCTCTTTTCTGGGCACCAGAAAAAATCTGGAGTAGAAACCTTGGCCTATCTATTCTACAGGAACATGCTCTACTGCCTTCATAGACAGCAGGGAAAGAATATGCTTTTAAGCCTCTGCCCACTGATTTGGTGGTAGATCTGAGAACCCTTTTGGGGTTTGGAAGGGTGTGGAAGGAAAATGTGTATCCCTGAAACACGATGCTCAGAAAATACAGTTGTGTACACTTCCATAAATGTAGATGTTCGAGTGGATTCACTGTTGCAGTCATCATACTTGGGTTATCTGCCTGCAGGGTAGCCCTCAGTCGGACTGAATACCAGAGTCTTGGGATTTCTGTCTCGGATGCTGTCACCTCATCCATGACGTCAGGTCGTCGGGGGTATAAAACATGCAGCCGATGCCATTAAGTCAGTTTTTCTTGCCCCAGATGTCAGAAGCCCACAAAATAGGAAGGAATCAAATGGTGTGGAACACCTCCAGTAAAAAGTAAATACCATTTCCATAAGACATGGCCAAAAAAGAAGATGGATAGAAAGTATAGAAAGACAAAATGCTGGAGGGAGGGTAAGCAGGACTGCAACAGTGAATACAATCGAACATCTACATTTATGGTAAGTGTACACAACTGCACTATGTTCTTCGTGTTTCACTGTTGCAGTCATCACACTTGGGTCGATTCCCAAAGCTGAAGAACGGAGGAGGCAGTCAAGTAGTAGTAGGGGCTGGCTAGCAGGCCTTATAAGACTGCTATGGCAATTCCAGCTCTGAATTTGGAAAAGATAGTTAAGTGGTAATGTTTGGTGAAGGTGTGTACAGAACTCCAGGTTGCAGCTTCCAGGATGTTCCTTGAGAAAAGCTGTAGAGGTTGAGGTAGACCTAGTGGAATGAGGCCAGATCCTCTGTGGGGTAGGTTTTCCATGGTGTTTGTAGCAGAAATGGATGCAGTGTGCTTTCCATTTACAAATGTTTTTTTTCGAAATGTCCTTGCCCTCTGCCCCTGTAGCAAAGCTGATCAGCAGCTGGTCATATTTTCTGAAACGTTTAGTCCTGTCAAGGTAGAACCTGAGCTGTCTGTGCACGTCCAAGGAGTGCAGGATCCTTTCCGCTTTATTCTGAGGATTAGGAAAAAAGGTTGGCAAATGGATGGATTGGTTTAAAGCCACAGTGGATACCACCTTGGGCATAAAAGATGGGTTAATCCTGAGGGAAACCCTGTTCGCATGGAAAATAATGAAGGGTTCCCACAAAGGGCCTGTAACTCAGACACACTCTTCTTGCTGAAGTGATGGCTAGCAGTAAGGCTGTTTTCCAAGAGAGGCTCAAAAGGGGGAAGCATAAGCTTCTCTAGTACAAAGCTAAGGTCCCAGACAGGAGTGGGAGCTCTCCTTGGGGGTCTTAAGTTGTTAGTTCCTCTAAGGAACTATTTGATATGAGGGTGAGAGAAGAGGGGTGGGCTCAGTATTGTAATGAGCAAAGATAGCAGAGGCATGAATCTTAACTGATGAGAAGGAGAGCCCTTTGTGCAGCAGGTCTGCTAGGTAATCTAGGATTTGAGGCAAGGAGGGCATGGCTGTGTCCTTCCCTTGAGACTGGCTCCAAGAACAGTATCTATTCCACTTTTCTGAATAGGATTTCCTAGTACTGGACCTCCTGGCCTCAAGGATAACATCCAGCACCTGTTTGCTGAGGGTTGCTGGTGATGTATTCAGGGAATAAGCCAGGCTGGCTGCCAGGTTCAGGGTTTACAGCTGAGGATGCAAAATCTGTCCCTCCTCCTGGGACAGCAGAGAGGGGGGTCTGCTGGAGGTGCCTGGGTGGCACTGATGTCAAGACTGCGTAGGAGTGGGTACCAGTGCTGGCGTGGCCAGTCTGGTGCAATAAGGATTGTCCTTGGTCTGTTCTGTTTGATCTTGAGGAGTACCTTTGGAAGGAGGGGAAGAGGGGGAAAACAGTTTGAGAGGTTTTCCCATGTGAAGGATAAGGCATCCACTTTCCAAGCTTGGCTATGGAGAATTCTGGTGCAAAATTTGTTTAGTTGCTGGTTTTGGAGGGACACAAAGAGGTCCACCTTTGGTGTCCCCCACCTGTGTATTAGAAGTTTGAATGAGTTTGGTTCTAGTTTCCACTCGTGTGGGTCCATTAGATTTCTGCTTAAGTCGTCTGCCAGTGAATTTTGTTTGCCTGGCAGGAAGTGAGCTTGCAGGTGCACTTGGCTGCTTAAAGCTGTGTTCCACAGAGTCATGGCTAATCTGCAGAGTGGGTAGGAGTGAGTTCCCGCCTGCTTGTTTATGTACCAAATAACTGTGGTGTTGTCTGTCTTAATCAGGAGTTGTTCTGGCAGGATAAGGTATTTGAAGGCTGTCAGTGCATTCTGTACAGCTAACATTTCTTTTTGATTGATATGCAGGTGAATTTGCCCTGGGCTACATTTGCCTTGTAAGCATCTGCCTGCCATGTGAGCCCCCCATGCATAGTCTGATGCGTCTATTGTCAGAGTCTGGACGGGGAAGGGGGGTTGTGAGAAAGGGAGTCCCTTATTGTGGGTGCAAGCCTCTGCCCACCAAAGGAACTCTGTTCTTAGACAAGGAATGATAGGAATGATAGGAATCACTGCTTCCAGGTCCTGGGAATGTTGACACCAGAGACTTTTTAAGTACCACTGGAGTTTCCACATATGCAGTCTTGCATATGGAATCAGTAGAATATATGAGACCATGAACCTTAGGGCTTGCAGTATTTTTCTTGCAGATAGCTGGGTTTGGGTGGCCAGTACTTTGAAATAAGTTGTCAAATAAACCTGCTTTCCTGGAGTGAGGAATGCCATCTGGGACGTTGTGTTCAAGCTTGCTCCCAGGAATACAACCTTTTGGCTGGGTACCAGATGTGATTTCTTTTCGTTGATGAGAAGTAAGGAGTCTCTCTGCAAACGACAGGTGCTGAAGTAGCAATTCCCGACTGTTTGCCTGAATCAGGCAATTGTCCAAGTAGGGGTAAATTTGAATATTTATCTGCCTGCAGTAAGCAATGGCTGGAGCAAGGCACTTTGTGAATACCCCAGGCACAGTAGATAAGCCAAAGGGAAGTGCAGAGAACTGACAGTGCATACAGCCTGCCCTGAAACGTAGATATTTCCTGCAAGAGTCCCTTATGGGGATGTGCAGATAAGCGTCTTTTACGTCTAGGGTGACTGGCCAGGTGTCCTTGAGCTAGCATAGGAAGGAGATGCTGGAATGTAAGCATTTTGAATTTTGGTACCACCAGGAAGGTGTTTAGGGTTGACAGATCCAGAAAAGGGTGCCAAGAGTTCTCTTTTCTGGGCACCAGGAACAGCCTGGAGTAGAAACCCTGAACCCTTAGTTCTGTTGGCACAGGTTGAATAGCCCTGATACTGAGAAGAGAAAGTACTTGCTTTTGGACCTCTGTCCACTGGTTTGGAGGAAGGTTTGGCAATACGGTTGGGATTGGCAGAAAGTGGAAATAGAATTTGTATCCCTCGGATACAATGTTCAAGACCCATCAGTCCTGGGTAATATACTCCCAGTTTTGTGCATGCAGGGTGGGTTTTCTTCCTAGGGGTGCAAGTACTTGGGCATGGCTGGGAAGGGTTAAGGACAAGTCGTTGTGAACTTTTTCCATAGGGGGGTGGCTTACCACTCCCAGTTTTTGAGGAGGGAACACGCCATTGTTTAGATCTGTGCATACTCTGAGACTGTAGTCTTTGTGGTTTGTTGCCCCTGGGTTTGGGTTGAGAAGGTCTGAAAGGGACCAGAAAGGACCAATTTTTTGAAGGTCAATGCCTACTGAATTTAGGTGGCTGTACCTGTAAGAAATCTTTAACAGCTTGCATGGATTTAGCTTTTTCTTCCATCTTTTTAGGAACTTCTTCTGCTTTAGAGCCAAACAAACATTCTTGGTTTAATGGAGCATCAAGTAATCATTCTTGGTTTAATGGAGCATCAAGTAATTTTGCCTTGACATGGTCTGGCAAGATTTGTTCCTTCAGCCAAGCATGCTTTCTCAGAACAGACCCAGTGACAGCAGCCCTGCAAGATGCTTCTAAGGCAGCAAAAAGTACAGTTGTGTACACTTACCATAATAAGATGTTGGAGTGTATTCACTGTTGCAGTCATCACACTTTGGTTATATGCCTGCAGGTAGCGCTCAATCGGCCCGAATACCAGAGTCTTGGGATTTCTGTGTCGGATGCGGTCACTTCTTCTATGACGTCAGGGGTATAAAACATGCAGCCGACGCCATTACATCAGTTTTTCTTGCCCCAGATGTCAGGTGCTCCCAAAATAGGAAGCAATTACATGGTGTGGAAAACCCTCAGTAAAAAGTAAATAACACTGTTATAAGACATGGCCAAAAAAAAAAAAAAAAAAAGGATAGGTAGAAGGTATAGAGAAGTCAGGGGGGCTGGAGGGAGGGTAACCAGGACTGCAACAGTGAATACACTCGAACATCTACATTTATGGTAAGTGCACACAACTGTACTATGTTCTTCGTGTTTCACTGTTGCAGTCGTTACATTTGGGTAGAATCCCAAAGCTATGGTTGGGAGGCTGGAACTAAATAGCATGAGGTGCGGCTATAAGGCCCTGCAGCACTGCAGTGGCAAAGCCTGCCCTGGACCTAGAGTAGAGAGGCAAATGGTAATGCTTTGTAAAAGTGTGAACAGAACTCCAAGTAGCAGCCTCTAGAATGTCTTTGGTTGGTACTCCTCTGAGAAAGGCTGCTGAAGTAGCTGCAGCTCTGGTGGAATGAGACCTAATGCCCTTGGGCACAGGTTTACCATGGGTGTAAGTAGCAGAAATGGATGCAGTGGCTTATCCACTTTGAAATTGTCTGCTTTGAAATAGCCTTTCCTTCTGATCCTGCAGCATATGACACTAGTAATTGCTCAGTTTTTCTTAGAGCTTTAGTCCTGCTCAAGTAGAATCTTAGCTGTCTGTGTACGTCCAAGGAATGCAGAATTCTCTCCCCTTTGTTCTGCGGATTTGGATAAAAAGTTGGCAGATGAATTGTTTGGTTAAGAGCCACACTGGAAACCACCTTAGGCATAAAAGTAGGATTTGTCCTCAGAGACACCTTGTCTGGTTAAAATATGACAAAAAGGTTCTACAGCCATGAAGGCCTATAGCTCTGAAACTCTTCTTGCTGAAGTAATTGCTAGTAGCAGAGCTGTCTTCCATGATAAGAACATTATATCAGCGGTAGCAGCTGGTTCAAACGGAGGCAGGGTGAGCTTTTCCAACACATAACTGAGGTCCCATGCAGGTAATGGTGATCCTCTAGGAGGCCTTAAATTTTTGGCTCCTCTAAGATACTGCTTTAGTAAAGGATGAGAAAAGATTGGTGGCTCTGTATTGTAATGAGACGAAATGGCAGAGGCATGAATCTTGACTGATGAGAAAGATAGGCCTTTGTCAAGCATCTCAGTTAAGTATTGTAATATCTGAGGAATATGTGGTTCTGCTGTATCAGTTCCTTGTGCTGGATTCCAAGCACAGAATCTCTTCCATTTGTCAGCATAAGATTTTCTAGTAATAGGCCTTCAGGCTTCCAAAATGACATCCATCACAGCTTTACTGAGAGGTGTCGTTTGTATGATTACATGATTAGCCATGCTGCCAGGTTCAGGGTCTATAGTTAATTGCGCAGGATCTGATTGTTTTGCTGGGACAGTAGTTGTGGTCTTTGAGGCAAGGTCCAAAGCTGGGTATTGAGACATGTTACTCAGGACTGGGTACCAGTACTGGCGGGGCCAGTCCGAGGCAATTAATATCTTTGGCTTCTCTTGTCTGACTTTTAGGAGGACCTTGGGTAGAAGAGGCAGAGGAGGATAGGGCGTCCACTTTCCATGCTTGTCTGTGATAAGTCCTTGTGCAGAATCTTTTCAATTGATAATTTTGAGGGGAGGCAAAAAGATCTATGTCTGGGCTCCCCCATTTCTCTGTTATCATGCTGAAGACTTGTGGATTTAGTTTCCACTCGTGGGGATCCATAAGGTTTCTGCTTAAATCGTCTGCCAGAGTGTTTTGTTTTCCTGGCAGGAATTGAGCTTGAAGATGTATTTTGTAGGTCAAAGCTGTGTCCCACAGTGCCATGGCTAATCTGCAAAGAAGGTATGTGTGTGTGTTCCCCCCTGCTTGTTTATATACCACACGACTGTGGTGTTGTCCGTCTTTATCAGTAATTGTCCTAGATGAAGTAAGTCCTTGAAGGCTGTTAGGGCATTTTGAACAGCTAGCATCTCTTTCTGGTTGATATGTAGATGCATTTGTTTTGGTGCCCATATGCCCTGAATGCATCTTCCTGTCATGTGGGCCTCTCTGGCATAATCCGACGAGTCTGATGTTAAGGTCTGGCTGACAGGGTTTAGAGTGAAGGACTACCCCCATGTTTTGGTGACAGGCCTTTGCCCACCATAGAAAAGTACAGTTTTGTACCTACCATAAATGTAGATGTCCGATAGATATGCAACTGCAGTCATAACATATGGGTTGTCCTGCCTCAGGCAGCCCTCGGTCGGCCGGATTCCAAAGTCTGGGTCCGACGTTGGCTGATGTCGCATTTCTCTCCGACGTCAGAGCGGCTGGAGTATATAAGCATCAGCCGACGCCATCTTCTTCAGTGTTTCTTGCCCCAGATGCCAGGTGCCCTCCAATGAAGGCTGTAATCAAATTGGAAGACAAAAACAGGTTCCCAGACAATAAATAAGCAATAAACAGATGCACCATAACAGATATCCCCAGCTAAGGATAATAGGGATAGGAGTGGACCCAAGGCATAGAGGGGAAGGAGGGAGGGAAAACCCGACTGCAGTTGCATATCTATCGGACATCTACATTTATGGTAGGTACAAAACTGTACTATGTCCTTCAAGAATGCAACTGCAGTCATAACATATGGGTTGAATACCATAGCTTAGCTGGGGGAGGTGGTATGCTCTAAGAAAAGGATGGTGTAGCTATCAATCCCTGCAGGACTGCCGAAGCAAAGCCTGCTCTGGATCTGGAATATAAAGGGAGGTTGTAGTGTTTGGAGAATGTATGCACGGAGCTCCATGTAGCAGCTTCTAGAATGTCTTTGTAGGCACCCTCTTAAGAATGCTGTAGAGGTGGCTGTAGCTCTGGTGGAGTGTGGTCTGACATTGGCTGGTACACTCTTTCCACGGAAGGAATAACAGAATCTGATGCAATGCCCAATCCATTTTGAAATAGTCTGTTTGGAAATTGCTTTTCCTTGTACTGCAGGGGCGTAAGCTACAAAAAGCTGATCAGACTTCCTACTGGTCTTGGTTCTGTCCAGGTAGTAGCGAAGTTGTCTGTGAATGTCCAAGGTATGCAACAGTCTTTCCCCTTTGTTCTCAGGATTGGGAAAGAAAGTAGGCAGATGAATTGCTTGATTTAAAGAAACCCTAGATACCACTTTTGGCAGAAAGGTAGGGTTGGTTCGTACGGAGACCCTGTCCTGTGAAAGGTTATGAACGGTGGTATTGCCATTAGGGCCTGTAATTCCAAAACCCTTCTTGCTGAGGTAATTGCCAACAGGAAAGCTGTCTTCCATGAGAGAAATTGTAAGTCCACAGAAGCTGCTGGCTCAAAGGGGGGGTAGAGTCAGTTTCTCTAGGACAAAGTTGAGGTCCCAAGCTGGTACTGGAGCCTTTCTTGGTGGCTTTATATTCTTGATTCCCCTAAGGAATTGCCTTAAAGGATGTGAAAACACAGGTGATCAGTGTTGTATCTAGCTGAAATAGCTGAAGCATGTATTTTTATGGAAGAATATGAGAGTCCATTCTGTAGCATATCTGCCAAATATTCCAGAATGAGTGGGATGTTCAATAATGATGCATCATGACCCTTGCTGGTATTCCAAATGCTGAATCTCTTCCATTTTGCTGAGTAAACCTTTCTGGTGAATGGTCTTCGGGCTTCTGTTAGTATCCGCTGAACTTCCTTAGAGACAGAGAGATTGAGGTTATTCATGGGATCTCCCAAGCTGTTAGCTGCAGCGTCTGAATGTTGGGATGTACTGTCTTGAAGTTGTGTTGAGTCAAAAGTTGGGGCCATTGGGGAAGGGCCCACTTTTTGTTGTGACATATGCTCCGTAGTAGTGGGTACCAGTGTTGTCTTGGCCAGTCTGGAGCTATTAGGATCCCCTTGGGCTTCTCTGCTTTGATCTTTAGTAATACTGTGGTCATCAGTGGCAGAGGTGGGAATGCATAGATTTTAGGAAGTTCCAGTTGAATGAGAGAGCATCTATTTTCCATGCTTGTGGATGATATGTCCTTGAACAGAACTTTTGTAGATGATGATTGAGGTGGGAGGCAAATTGGTCTACTTCTGGCCTGCCCCATGTCGAGGTGAGTCGTATGAAGATTTCTGGATGTAACCTCCACTCATGGGGGTCCAGGAAATTCCTGCTTAGGTTGTCCGCCAGCACATTGTCTTTGCCTGGAACAAACTGGGATTGCAACTGTATGTTTAGGCTCAGTGATTTTTCCCAAAGATTCATTGTCAGTCTGCAAAGGGGGTAAGAATGGGTGCCACCCTGCTTGTTTATGTACCACATCACAGTGGTGTTGTCTGTCCGTATTAGCAGGTGGCCTTGCTGAAGTTGTTGTCGAAAGGCCTCGATGGCATGCATTACTGCCAGCATTTCTTTTTGGTTGATATGCAGATGTGTTTCCTTTGGAGACCATTGTCCTTGAATACATCTGCCCTCCATGTGCGCCCCCCATCCTAGGTCTGAGGCGTCTGTGGTCATGGTCTGTGTTATCTGAGGTTTTTTGAACGACATACCTGTGTTTGCCTGGCTTACCGAGGCCCACCATAGAAATTCCTTTTCTAGGCATGGAATGAGTGGTATGGTTGTCTCTAGGTTGTTGCTGTGTTGAGACCATAAGCTTTTTAGGTACCATTGAAGCTTTCTCATGTGTAGTCTTGCTAATGGAACCAGTAGAATGCAGGAGGCCATGTAACCCAGGGCCTGTAGGAATCTCCTTGCAGTCATCTGGGTGAGCTTTGCCAAACCTTTGAAATAATGAGTTAACTTCTTTTGCTTGTCTTCTGTCAGGTAAGCCATTTGAGAGACTGTGTCTAGTTTGGCTCCTAAGAAGGTTATTTGCTGGGATGGCTGAAGTCTTGACTTTTGGAAGTTGACTGTGTATCCCAGAGCCTGTACCAATTGTATGACATAATTCAAGTTTTTTGTCAAAATCAGTTTGTCGTCTGCTTGTATGAGGCAGTCGTCCAGGTACGGGTAGATTTGGATCCCCTGGAGCCTTCAATGAGCAATTACTGAAGCCAGGCATTTCGTGAATACTCTGGGCGCAGTAGATAAGCCAAATGGCAATGCTGAGAATTGATAATGCTCTGGCCCTGCAAGAAATCTGAGGTATCTTCTGCAGCTGTGTCTGATAGGGACATGCAGGTATGCCTCCTTGAGGTCCAGAGTAATCAGCCAAGACCCCTTGCCCAGCATGGGAAGGAGTTGCTGCAGAGTTCAGCATTTTGAACTTTGGTACTATGAGAAAAGTGTTTAATGCGGACAAATCCAGTATTGGTCTCCATTGAGTTTCTTTTCTTGGAACAAGGAACAGTCTTGAATAAAACCCCTGGCCTTGTTCTTCTTGTGGAACTTTTTCTATTGCTTTGATTTGAGCAAGCATAGAAATTTGCTTGATAGCCTCTGCCCTCTGGTTTTGTGGTAGGTTTGGCATGCCTTGTTTTCTTGGCAAGGTATGAAAGTGGAACCTGTATCCTTGGTCTATAATGTCCAAAATCCATTTGTCCTTTGTCAATCTGTGCCAATTGTCTGAAAAGAGAGATAATTTTCCGCCCAAAGGAGCTTCTGTTTGCTCCTTGGTCAGCGGAAGTAGAGGAAAGTCATTGGGATCGTCTCTGTGGGGCAGGAGAAACGCCTGTGTCACTTCTTTGGTTTGCTGGTTGCCATTGTCGTCCCCTGTAGGAACCCCTGTATTGTCCTCTTCCTTGGCCACGCCTGTTTTTGCCACTTTGAAATCTTTCAGGATTAGGAAAGGACCAGTTTTTAGAAGGCCAATTCCTGCTGAATCTGGGTGGCTGAACCTGGAGGAAATCTTGACTGTCTGAACTGACTTGGCTTTTTCCTCAATGGACTTTAACACATCTTTAGCATTAGCACCAAAAAGCTTGTTCTTTTCCAAGGGTGCATCAAGAAGTTTTGCCTTAACATGATCTGGTAGATGTTGTTCTTTTAACCATGCATGTCTACGAATGACCGCCCCCTGTCATAGCTGCCCTACATGAAGCTTCCAATGCATCATATCCACACTGAAGAAAGTGATTGCTAACTTGCTGAGAATTATGTACAGCCTCCTGTAGAGACTTCCTATCTAAAGGTTCAGGAGAGGCCAAAGTTTTCTGTAAATCATCTAACAGGTAATCCTGATATTGAAACATATGAAAGAGACAATTGAGAGCTCTCACAGATAAGGTAGTGGAAGTGTAAACCTTCTTCCCCCATCTCTCTAATGACCTAGCTTCCCTGTTGGAAGGCAAAGGATTTTTGGAGGTGGTAGCTGAAACCCCTTTCGGTCCCTGTGAAATTGTTTCTAAATCAACAGCATGGGCCCTAAAGAAATGTGAATGTGTTTCTGGGACCCTATAGTATCTGTCAGGCTTGGCAGGAGCAGGAGGGAGAGTATCGGGGGTAACAATGGAGTCAGAGTATAGATCATCCAAAACATCAAGCACAGGAGGTATAGCTAAGGGCCTGTGTTGGGGCTTTTTAAAGAAGGTTCGAAGGCGCTTTCTGGAATCAGAATATTCCTGGCCTTGCCACTTAAAATGTTCCCTCATGGAATGCAGAACTTCCCCAAAAGAAATATCCCCAGGAGGGGAGGCCGAGGGGATGGAGTACTCTGCATCTGAGTCCTCATAGGTCTGGAAGGGCTCTTCCTGGCTATCGGAGTGAACAGAGTCCTCAGAATCTTCATCTGAAGGGAGAGGGTCAGAGGGTTCAACCCTGGGCCTCTTATCAGTAGGAGGCTGGGATCCTCTCTCAGGATGGGCCTGGGAACCTCTGATCATGGAAATTAAGTCTGCGGCCATAGTCATGATTTGTGCTTCAGGAGTAGGCTGAGGTGAGGCTTTAGCAGTAAGGTGCTTGGTCTTGCTGGCTGCCTTAGCACGTGTGTAGGCCTTTATAGACATAGACATGGGAGGCCTAGCAGCTCCACGTGCAGGAGTGACCTTATCCACAGCAATGGTCTCGGGCATTTCCTCGGTTTCAGTATCCGGAGGAAAATCAATAACTGGCGTCGGTGTGGTCTCCGGTATCGGTAACGCAGTGTCTTCGGTTCGGAGCGGTGAAATAACCGCCTCAGAGGGAACCGGGGCACTCGCGGTAGGTTTTGGCGTGGTGTCGGAGGAAGACGCGGGCCGAGGATGTCGGTCCCGGTCTTTTCGTTTCTTAGGAGTCTGCGATGTCGGTAGTCCCGACGGCATCGTATAATCGTATTTTTCACCGAAAAAGTCTTCAGCAAACTCCGCCCGGCACCTGAGAGTGCACTTATTGAAGCGAGCACAGGCCGAGACGTCGTGGTCTGGGCCAAGGCAAGGAAGGCAGTAAGAGTGGAAATCCTTATGAGGTATTTGTTTACCACAAGACAAACAATTATTCACTTTTTCAGTAATTTCTGACATCGGCTGAGGCAAGAAAAGGTCCCCAACGGGGTACTTAGCTTTTTTGATGACTTTGGATTCGAAGAATACAGGAGCTGACCGACCGGCACTTGCGAACTGCTTCTGCTTCGGGCACCGCGCGGCAAGAAAGACTGAAGAAGATGGCGTCGGCTGATGCTTATATACTCCAGCCGCTCTGATGTCGGAGAGAAATGCGACATCAGCCGACGTCGGACCCAGACTTTGGAATCCGGCCGACCGAGGGCTGCCTGAGGCAGGACAACCCATATGTTATGACTGCAGTTGCATTCTTGAAGGACATCTCCTGTTGCAGGCAGGGAATAAGAAGAATGAGAAGTTATGTACCTACCATAACGTTCCATGTTAGTTGTCTTCCCTCGCCTTCTTTCTTGCTTGATGGGTTCGGAGCCGATCCTCGGCTCCGACTCGGCACTTTGCTAAGCTCGAGAGTCACTTTTACCAGCTCGAGGCAGCCCCATATCCCATGATGCAAGGCAGTAAGTACCCAGATCTCGTTTGTTACCTATAGGCAATAACACCAAGCACAAAAAACTTCCCAGAAGGAAAGAAAGGCAAAAGCCTGAAGGATGGGCTATAAGGTAGACCAGAACTAGCTGGTCTTAAGAGGCATTCTTCCATAAAGGGAGAAAAAGGTCTGTCTAGGCCAGGGGGCAGGAGGGAGGGACGCAAGAAAGAAGGCGAGAGAAGACAACTAACATGGAACGTTATGGTAGGTACATAACTTCTCAATGTTAAGTTGTCAATCTCGCCTTCATTCTTGCTTGATGGGACCGCGTCCCTAGCACCTGTATCCTGGGTGGCTCAATGGAACAGACTCTTGAGAACTGTAGAGCCAAAACTGGCTCTATCCCTGGAGGCCAAATCCAATTTGTAATGAGAAACAAAGGTATGAGGAGTGGCCCAAGTGGCTGCTGCACAAATAGTGTCTAATGGAAGTCTAGCCTGAAAAGCTGTGGAAGTGGCTAAGCTTCTGGTTGAATGCGCTTTAGGTTTTGAGCACAGCTGTTTTCCCCTGAGCTGATAGATTTCAGAGATGATGGAAGAAAGCCATCTAGATAAGGTCACTTTGGAGACAGGAAGGCCTTTCTTGTTATCAGCATAAGAAAGAAAGAGCTGATCGGATTTCCTGAATTGTTTTGTTCTGTCCAAATAGTATCTGAGTTGGCGGTGAACATCAAGATAATGTAATTTTTGTTCCGATCTGTTTGAGTAATTAGGGAAAAATACAGGGAGGTCAATAGATTGATTCAAATTATTTTTCGATGCCACCTTAGGCAAAAAGGTAGGATTAGTTCTCAAGGATACCCTGTCTTTGTGGAAGACCAAATAAGGGGGACGAACAGAGAGAGCATGAAGTTCTGACACTCTCCTTGCCGAGGTAATAGCAACAAGGAAGAGTGTTTTCCATGAAAGAAATTTCAGGGAACATGAAACAGCTGGCTCGAAGGGAGGAAGAATTAAGGATGTCAGCACTAGATTTAGGTCCCATTGAGGAGGAGGACTCCTGACTGGAGGTTTCAGGAGAAAAAAATCCTTTTAGAAAAGCTCTACAAAGCCTGTGGGACATAATGTTGTGATCTGCAAACCCGACATGAAAGTTCGAGATAGCAGCCAACTGAACTTTGACCGTGGAAGATGAAGAGCCCGAGTGAAAGATTTCCACTAAGAAATCCAAAACTGCTTGAACAGGGGCAGTAAAAGGATCTATATTTTTAGCTTTTCCCCAACAAGAGAAGCGTTTCCACTTGCTGGTATAAATCCTTCTAGTAGAGGATTTAAGGGAAGCCACTATGATATCTCTAACAGGATTAGAGATCATAGGAAGCCTGGCTAAGGAAGGAAGTGGAGCAACCACGCTGTGAGGTTGAGAGAAGGAACAGACCGATGCAGCTGACCCGATTGGTGAATCAGAAGGTCTGGCACTGGGTCCAGATGCCACGGCTGCACCAAAAGGTAACGATGGAGGAACAGAAACCAAATTTGTCGAGGCCAACAGGGAGCAATGAGAATCATTTTGGCTCTCAAAACGGTGGCTTTCTGGAGTACTTGTGGAATCAACGGGAAAGGAGGAAAGGCATAAAGAAGTCCCTGGGGCCAATCCTGGGTTAGAGCATCTCTGGGGGGATGTCCTGGCAGTGGGGAGAGAGAAAAGAAGTCTGGGCATTTGCTGTTTTGGGGAGTAGCAAAAAGATCGCAACATGGGTGGCCCCATTCTAGAAAAATCTCCTCCACTATAGATTGTTTGAGAGACCACTCGTGAGGCATGAGAATAGCTCTGCTCAATCTGTCCGCTAGAATGTTGGTTTTCCCAGGGATATGCGTTGCTACCAGAAACCGATGAGAGGAGATCGCCCATTGCCAAAGTCCGAGAGCTTCTCGACACAAGGTGCAGGACTTGGTTCCTCTCTGTTTGTTGATATACCATACTACAGACATGCTGTCTGTGTGAACTGCAATTGTTCCCAAGGGAAGAAAGTCGTTGAGGGCTTGCAATGTTAAAAGCACTGCTCTCATCTCTAGGACATTTATGTGCAGGTGGTATTCGAACAGTTGCCACGTCCCATGAACCATCCTGCCCTGATAATGACCCCCCCACCCGATCAGTGACTGTGGCTACTGGGGCCGGGGATACAAAGGGTCTGCCTTGATGAATCTGGGGAGAAGAAATCCACCATGATAGATGATTCTTGCAAATTTGCGTCACCAGGATTTGGTGACGCATGGGAAGTTGTTGGTAAGACCACTGGGTGAACAACATCCATTGAAGAAGGCGCATGTAGAAGCGGGCCAGGGGAAGAAGGGTAATAGCTGCAGCCATGAGGCCCAGCACCTTCAGAACCATTCTGGCTTGTACCTTTTGTTGGCAAGGATGATCCTCACGTGACTTTGGATATCTGAGATTCTTTGGTCTGTGAGGGTTGCTGACATACAAACAGTGTTTAAGTTTGCGCCTATGAAAGTAATAGACTGGCAGGGCAATAAAGAGGATTTTTCGTAGTTGATCAAAATTCATAATTGAGTGCAGAGATTTAGGGTGTAATCCCTGCCTTGAAGTTGATGCCTGGTGGTGGCTGAAAGGAGCCAGTCGTCGAGATACGGAAACACCTGGAATCCTTGACGTCTCAGGTGAGCCGTGACCACTGCCATACATTTGGTGAACACTCTGGGGGCTGTAGTGAGACCAAAGGGCAGGGCTCTGAATTGAAAATGACTGGACCCCAGCCGAAAGCGGAGAAACCTTCTGGAGCGTCTGCGAATTTTTATGTGATAGTACGCGTCCTGAAGATCTATTGAGCACATCCAGTTGTCCTTTTCTAGGAAGGGCAAAATTGATTGAAATGTGACCATTCGAAATCTTGTCTTTCTCACAGACTTGTTGAGTCTGCTGAGATCCAATACTGGTCTCCAGTCTCCCGTCTTTTTGGGGACCAAAAAGAATCTTGAGTAGATTTCGGGCTCTGAATGGTCTGTTGTAACTGGCTGAATGGCTCTTTTTTGTAGAAGCTTTGATACTTCTAATTCTGCAATTTCCCTTAGACCGGGTGGCACATCTGGAAGGGAATTTTTGTGAGTGAAAGGACTTTGCTCGAAAGGAATCTTGTAACCCTCGGATATGATTGACTGTACCCATCTGTCGAGAGAGGGAACGCCAGGCTTCTGGGTACAGCGACAGTGTTCCCCCGACTGCCTCCAAGGAAGGACAGTTGGGCAACACCTCAGGGATGCTGGAAGGGCTTGTCAGAGAGAGGCTCTCTGCTGCCCTGGTTTTGTGGACTCCCTCTGCCTCTAGAGCGGCGTCTGTTATTATTACCCCCTCTGCCTCTAGGGGTAAACTGACCACGTGTATCCGGTGTGACTCCTTGGGATTTACAGAACCACATTTTTCCGCCCTTCTGACCTTTGGGGTAAGATCTAGATGGGGTAGAAAAACGGACCCCTACGGCAGAAAGAGTCTTGCCATCCTGCTCACACCTGGTCAATGTATCCTTCACTTGAGGGCCAAACAATGCTGACCCATCAAAGGGAGAGTTTGTGAAGGACGCCTTAAAGGGATCTGCAAAATTACAGAGTCGCATCCAGGATTGACGTCTAAGAGCCACTCCTGTACCTGCGGCTCTACTCGCTCCATCTGCTGCATACGAGATCAGCCGTATGGCGGAGTTTGCTATAGAATTAAGGATTCCGAGCTGAGAAGCAATTTTGTCCTGAACCCCTGGAGCTGTAGGATCCTGTACTACTTCACCTAGTTCTTTTAGGATGTCCCTTTGGAGTCTGGTGAAGTGACATAAATAATTCAGCGACCGCATGGCAAAGGTCGCTGAGGAAAAAATCCGCTTACCATACCTGTCCATGGTCCTAGAATCCTTGTTAGGATGATGGACTGGTACAGAAGGATCTGCAAGTTACTTCTTAGTGGCGGCCGCCACCACCATGGCATCAACAGGGACACCTTTTGTAAGGAATTGTTTTTCAGAAGGGGCTGTAATAAATTTAGACGGCCTCTTAGGAACTGGCTCTACAGAATCAGGAGCAGCCCAAGCCTTCCGAGCAATAACCTCCATCAGGGGGTCGAAAGGAGGAGACACCCAGGAGGTGGAGGGTCGAGATCCAAATGCCTCTAGGTATACCGACTCATCCTCGGAGGGATTGATGGAGGGCCAGTTTCCCCTCTGTTTTAGGGAGTCCTAGGATGTCTGAAAAGGAGACATCCTCAGAGGGGGATCTTAGGGACCCCTCCGACTCATCTAAGTCGGTATCTGAGGTGGTAGACTCAGGGGAGTCCAGGTGCTTCCTCTTACAAGTCCTCTTGCGAGGAGGATCTCCTGACGGGTCAGGAGAATCCTCGGAAGAGGGGGTTCTTCCCAATGGGGAAACCTGAGGCGGTGGATCTCTAGGTCCGGGAGCAAGAGAGTGGGAAGAGATATCGACAGGCACAGTAGAGGGAGGAGCTAAGGGAATAGACTGCTGACTGAGCCCAGTGGACAGCACACTCTTCATCACCTCAAAGGCTCCCCTCACTGGAAGATCCGAGAGAACCCGTTCCGAAGAAACGGGGACTCCCGGGCCCACCTAGAGGGAAGGCTCCGAGGCAGATGTCGGAGCCGAACTCACCAAGGCCGAGGCTCCAAGGGGAAGAGCGGGGTCGGACAAGGGTCCGATGCCACTCACCCCCTCGGAGGAGACGAGGGAAGCCCGGCCACCGAATCCCTCCAAGGAAGGTCTCGAGGAGGAGATAAGAGTAGATGCTGAAGGTGCAGAAGGGGGGAGGATCTGTCCTTCAGCCATAGCCGTAACTATTCCCGTAGACTCCAGCTCCAAACTCTGAGGCAGAGTCGAAGGAGGAACTTGAAGAGGGTGTGGACTAATAGTCGTCTGTTGAGACGGACTATGCAGCATTTGGGCCAGTGCCTGTGATTTTAACAATCTACTTACCACCCTCTCTAAATCATGGTCTGATAACCTGGACGACCTCGATGATCGGCTCCGATGGCTCCGCTCCGAAAGGAGAGGTGAGGCCGGAGCAGACAGTATCGGTTCCAAGGAAGGGGACCTGGACCTCTTCCTCGAAGGGACCATCGGAGCCGAAGAAACTACAGATCCAGACGGAGCCGATAACTTTTCGGCTCCGAATGAAAGTTTCGATGCATCGGCTCCAGCCGGAGCCGATACAGACATAACAGTAATGGTGTCGGAGCCGGTCGGCGCCGACACCGAAGCCTGAGCCACATGGTGGTCGGAGCCAGTCGGAGCAGACACCAAGGTGACCATTGCAGTATCAGCACCGATAGCCATCGGTGCCGAAGATTTTGGCAAGATAGGATCGGCTCCAGCCGGAGCCGATTTCGACTCCAAAGGAGTCGGAGCCGAGGCCGCAGGCTTAGAAGCAGAAGCCTGGGCCTTGGTAGACTTAGAAGTCTTGCTCGTAGCCGATTTGGCTGGAGAGCCCTCCGGTTTAAGGAGACCCCTTAAAATCAACTTATTTCTCCTCTCCTGCAGGACTCTCTGGCTAAAGGAGTGGCAAATTGCACAGGAGTCCTGCAGGTGGAGAGGTCCCAGGCAGTATAAGCAAGAAGTGTGACCGTCTGTCAGTGACATCTTCTGACAGCACGAGTCACACTTCTTGAAGCCTGAGACCCTTTGCTCTTTGGACATGGTTGTACACAAAACAGTACACACACACACAGTCCCAATCAGACAACTAAAGGTTAAAGAATAAACAATAATTAACCCCTCACACACACACACACCCTAACGGGGGGGGGGATGGGAGGGAATAAAGGCCTGACTAAAAAGAAGGGGAAGGAAATATAAAGTTAGTCAGAAAAGGGCTTACAATTAAGTAAAAAGGAAAGTATTCTGTAGAAAAGTGGTTATTATTAAATTTTGGGGCAACTAGAAGTTTAAATCTAAACACTTACCAGGAGCTGGCAAAAGGAGGACCTCATCAGCGAAGCGGCAAACGAGATCTGGGTACTTACCGCCTTGCATCATGGGATATGGGGCTGCCTCGAGCTGGTAAAAGTGACTCTCGAGCTTAGCAAAGTGCCGAGTCGGAGCCGAGGATCGGCTCCGAACCCATCAAGCAAGAATGAAGGCGAGATTGACAACTTAACATTCATTGTTTCCAGACTGTGTGAATGTTGAGTCCATACACTTTTTAGATACCACTGAAGTTTCCTCATATGCAGTCTTGCACATGGAATTAGTAGGATGCCATGAAGCTCAGAGCCTGCAGAATTTGTCTTGCAGAAGACTGGGTTTTTGTTGCCATCAGTTTGAAGTAAGTAGTCAGTTGCCTTTGTCTGGCGTGAGGTAAGCCATCTGGGCAGTTGTATTCAAGCTTGCACCCAGGAATGTTATCTTTTGAGAGGGTACCCGTTGTGATTTCTTTTCGTTTATTGTGTACCCTAGGCATGTTAGAAGCCTTTTCACAAACGCCAGGTGTCATAGAAAAGTGTCCTTGTTCTCTGCTTGAATGAGACAGTCATCCAAGGAAGGATATATTTGTATACTTTTTTGTCGTCAAAATGCAATTACTGGTGCCAGGTACTGTGTAAAGACCCTGGGCGCAGTAGATAAGCCAAAGGGCAGTTCAGAGAATTGGTAATGTATTAAGCCAGCCTTGAATCTGAAGTATCTTCTGCACAGCTGTCTTATTGGGACATGCAGGTACGCCTCTTTTAGGTCTAAAGTCACCAGCCAAGCATTCTTGCCCAGCATGGGCAGAAGCTGCTGCAAAGTGAGCATTTTGAATTTTAGAATGTCCAGGTATGTGTTCAAAATCAATAAATCCAGTATTGGCCACCAGGCCTTGTCCTTTCTGGGTACCAAGAACAGTGTTGAGTAAAAACCTTGTCCTTTTTCCTGTTCTGGTACTGTTTGAATGGCCCCCATACCCATGAGGGACGTAACCTGTTTCTGTGCCTCTGCCCACTGATTTTTTGGCAGATCTGGCCAACCACTTGTCATTGGCAGAGTGTGGAAATGGAATCTGTATCCCTGTGATACGATGTTTAGTACCCACTTGTCCTGGGTTATTAACTGACAATTTTGAGCAAAAAGTGCTAATTTTCCCCATATAGGTGCTGCCGCAAGATAAGTGCTTGGTGTAGGCAGAGGGAAGTCATTGGGATTGCTTTCTGTAGGTTTGCACTTTATTTCCGCCAGATTTGGAGGTGGATGCGCCCCATTGCTTTGACCTGTAAGAGTCTTGTGCCTGGTATCTGGAACCCTTAGGGCATCTGGATTTGCCCCTTTGAGCTCTGACACAGGAAAGGACCAATTTTTTGTAGGCCAGTTTCTACTGAATCTGGGTGGCTGCACTTGTAAGAAGTCGTTAACAGTTTGCATAGACTTAGCTTTGTCTTCCATTTTCTTTAAAACCTCTTCTGCCTTAATACCAAACAGAGAATCATGCTGTAAAGGTGCATCTAGCAATTTAGCTTTAACATGGTCAGGCAAATTTTGTTCCTTTAACCAGGCATGCCTCCTAATCACAGATCCAGTAACTGAAGCCCTGCAGGAGGCCTCTAAAGAATCAAAACCACATTGCAAAGTATGCTTTCCAACTTGTTCAGCTGCATGCTATAATTCCTGCAATTCTTTATTTTCTGCACATTCTGAAATCAACGGCATTTTCTGTTTCAGCAATCCTGTAACATGTTGTCAGTACTTAAGCATATGAAATTGACAGTTTAAAGCCAATTGCCAAGGTTGCAGATGTATAAACCTTTTTTCCCCATCTGTCCAGTGCCCTTGAATCCCTGTCAGAGGGGGTAGGGTTTTTTGCTGTTGAGGCCTTAACTCCTTTTGGACCCTGTGAAATAGTTTCAGGATCAGCAGCAGTGTTTCTAAATAAAAATTTATGAGAGTCAGGGACCCTGTAATATCCGTCAGGCTTACTGGGAGCCGGAGGTAAGGAGTCAGGGGTCAAGCTAGACTCCAAAAACACATCATCCACAATGTCTAAAACAGGGGGAATGGCTAAAGGCTTGTGCTGAGGGAGGAGGAAATCCCTGAGCTTCTTTTTTGATTCTGAGAAGTCTTGAAATGCTCCCTCAAAGTATGCAAGGTTTCTCCAAATGAATAATCCCTCAGGAGGAGATGCAGATGGAAAAGACTCCTCAGCATCAGAATCCTCATAGAGAGGTATAGATAATTCTTGATCAGAAGAGGAATCAGAAGAAATAGAAACCAGATCTGAAGATTCATAATCAGTGTCTTGCTTAGGCCTCTTATCTGGAGGGGGATGGGTACCATTTTGATAATCTATTTTTTAGGCATGGAGGCCTGTGCACGTGGCTCATGCATCAGTTTTTTAGTTTTAGAAGTTGCTTTTGTCTTTGGTTTTCCAGCTGTCGTCGGTTTGATGTACAAATGTTGAGGTCTGAATACACCCTCAGAAACCGGTGCCTGCTCAGCAGCTCTGGACCCATCCGAGGGAGATACATCCGTCGGTCCAATACCTTGAGTATCTTGCGGCATGCTGGACTTCAAATGGGTGTCGGTAGAGGCCTGCGACTCGAAGGTAGCGGGTATCAGGGGCTGCGAAGGCGCCTCACTGAGTACTGGTGAACTGGCGACTGGCTTACAAGAAGCTTTGTCGTCGGTTTTGGATCTCGACTGCCCTTCTCTGTCCTTTTCTTTGCATTTTTTATGTACTCCGGTAGTTGGATTGCTATCAGATGACATTTCTGGGTAGTTAAATCGGTTTCCAAAATACTTTGGTGCAAAAATATACTGACGCTTACTAGTGCATTGGTTAAATCTAGCACAAAACCGACAGCCAGGCACGTTGTGATCAGGGCCTAGGCAAGGAATACAGTATAAATGGAAATCCTTATGAGGTATTTGCTTCCCACAAGTAATACAATTAACTTTTTCTGATATCTGTAAAAAGCAAGAAAAAAGTTTTCCCAACGGGGTACTTCGCTTTAGTGAAGACTTTGTTTCTGAAACTCAAACTCGAATATTTCAATAGTCGGCCGACAGGCACTTGCGAAATGCTTCTGCTTCGGGCATCGAGCAGCAAGAAAGACTAAAGAAAATGGCGTCGGCTGCATGTTTTATACCCCTGACGACCTGACGTCATGGAATAGAAGACAGCAACCGATGCAGGACCCAAGACTTTGGAATTCAGGCCGACTGAGGGCAACCTGCCAGCAGATTACCCCAAATGTAATGACTGCAACAGTGAAACACAAAGAACATCAGAGTGGAGGTCTTTGTAAGGAATCTACCTTTTACAGCCACACATCACTCTTAGCTGGCATGAAGAAATTTTCATTTCCCCACCGGGACACTACCTGAGCAAGCCTTGGTAATGGTAGCAGCAAAACACAATATACAGACTGACATTAGCAAAGTTTTTTCATTCAGACTGGCAGCAAGACAGAGTGAAGATCCCATTCTCATAAGTTTGCTTATGTACCCAATATGCCTGCAGGCTGAGTCCACATCAGACACGTACAGAGCTAAAAACAAAATAAAACAAAAAATAAAATGCTCATCAGGCGAGAATATCTCCAAAGTCGAGGACCATCCAGAACCTAGGAGGTAAAGCAGATGCAGATGGCCTATTTTAAGTCCTTCTTACAGACTGACTTTGGTTTCAAGATCCTTTGACTCCAAAAACAACACTGCACATGAAAGATAAGCACACAACAGACAACTGCCAGGTGTGCCTTCCCCTCCTCTAAGGTTCTCAACCAAGGTCTGCCTTAGGTTCACACTCAAACCCTAACTAGTTAAAGGTTAATTCACAACCCGAGCTGCTTAGGAAAGTAATGAACACCAAATTTACCTGAAGGTAGTTTAAACTGCCTGGACCTGATTTTTGACTGCTTCTTCTCATGGTGATGTTCTGGCGGATGCCTGCAGCTGCAAAAGAGGGCATTCTCGCTGGTCTTCATATGAAAATCTCTCACACGCCACCATTTCTGTCAAACAAGTTTTGCTTGCCTGCTACACTGAGCAGCTAGGCTAAACCTCTTGCACTTGTGTTATCAACCCCATGCTCTTCCCTGACACAGTACCGGCAACATTATTGAAAGTCTCAGGTTGTAATCTGTTAAAGACATTTGCTATGATTCTTAGGCATGTGACTGAAGGACTCTACTGGCGATAATTAAGCTCTATATCTGATCTGTACAGAAAGAGAAAAAAATGGGTAGAGACTGAGAACAAGTGCTCTTATGGACATGGCACGCTGTGTTACAGTGTGCTTAAGCTATGAGAGTTTGACCTTCCTCAGATGAAGGATTTTGCTAAAACAAAATTCATGTTTCTGACTGGTGGAAAAGTATTACCAAAACAAGTACCCAACACAGAGAACTCTTGTAGCTAGATCTGTTGTTCTGTTTACCAAGGTGAAATGCAGACAGACATCTTACTGGTCAAGCAAAGGACAATGCAACATGAAACGATGATTTGTCATGGAGTACACGCACTTATCATATAATACAAATCCAGTTCTAAGGCTCAGAGCTATGCATATAAATCAGTGTCTCACACTGCTTAAAAAAAGTTGCAGCAAAATACAGACAAAACCATTCTTACCTGTACCCTTCCTTTGCATCTTCCACAGCCAGCTGTCTAAATTCTTCATACATTTTTTTGTTGAAATGATCGCGGATGAAAAAAGACCAGAATCGAAAAAGTGTGTTCATCTCTTGAGATTGACCAATGCCTAATCTCTTCCTCTCTGAAGGGACACAATATACAAAATATATACTTGTTAATCACATGCAAATGACAAGGTACTAATGTTTTGAATTTTTGGTAGACCTAAAGCTTGTACATGGACAAAATTTCTTTCACATTTCTTACAATGGTAACAAATGTTGCAGGAACCATAAATACATAAATATTACAAAAATGCATTTATTTGTAAGGGTGATGTGACTATAATGTCTCCTGCACAGAACTACAGAAGTAAAGTCTGTTCTACCATGCACTAAATATCCAATTTGCAAAGGTCCAGGAATATGCAAATGGATGACGATATGTAAGCCTCATCAATGTCAAGGCTGCAGTCGCAGCTGTTGATCTGGGAGAGTATTCACTTAACTCTTTTTATAACAGGACAACGATGCAATTAGTAAACCACTTGGAAAGAGTTTTGTTTCATTACAGGATGACCCAGTTTACCCTTCATGAAAAGAGCAAACAGCTGGACAGTAGCTGGCCAATCCACTTAATAGGTATTGTACCCAGTATGTAATGTGACAAAGGCAAATATCTTTCCCCCTTTATTACATTTCTTTCCAGGAACAGGAAAGTGGAAGCTGAACAGAACGATTGAAGGAGATTCTGACACCAATCTTGACATAAACTAGAATTTATTCTTAAAAGGCGCTCTTTCTTTATGAAAGACAGTAAAACTTGTTACACATTAAGGTGCCTTGAATTCTGAAATCCTTTTAAAGGAAGCGGTAGTCTTCCAAAATAGAAAACTTTATGACACCAGAATCCACTGGTTTAAAATGAGGTAAATTCAGCTTATGCAATACAGAATTTGAATCCCACACTGGAGCCTATGGATGTCTAGGAATATTAATAGTAACCATCTGAAATGTCCGGGCTTGCTACAGTGTGTCCCAGAGACTGAATAGCCGAAGATTGGACAGTCAGAGATGCTATTTCTTGGAATATTCCATTTTCTCTGAAGTTTGGCGATCTCAAGTTGATATACATAAGCTCGTCCCACCCCCCCCCCCCAAAACACACACACAAAAAGCTTTAAAGGAGAACAGCATCCAAAAACTGAAAAAAAAACATGTTTTTCAGCCAATCTTGAACTTTTCTGCATTGTTAATGCCTCTGCATCAAAGTAAAATGGTTATTGTTTTCTAATTTGTTATACCCCACAAAAGGATCTGAAGGAGGCTGCCATGGCTTAGCATTACTTTTACAGTCAATGCCTTCGCATTCCTGATGTCACATTTGAGGGACAGAAAGAAATCCTTATGATGAGGGGATCATTTACTGTAGCTTTCGCTATCATTTTACAACATTGCTGTGACTGCTTACTTTTCACCGTCAGCATCAGTCCACATTTTTAAATTAGCATGTTTCCTTTGACTTTCATCAGTGGCCATCTCTGTTGCAGCATTTTAAGTCATGTTTGAATGACAGGCTTGAAAATATAACCAAGTTAATTGTTCTTTTCAATGTAACAACTGTAGTTCAAGGGACAATATACCAGTGTAGTACCTCGCAGGATGCGCAGTAACAAATCCCTCCCCAAAAATGCCTCCAGCCGTGGGGAGGCAGCGTCCGCATGAATATTCACACACCTCCAGCCATGTGGAGGCAATATCAGTATGAATATTCAGTCATTCGAGCACCAGTGTAGCAATGCAATATAATATAATAAATAGCCACAAATAAATTAGATTGAGCCAGAAATTAACTACATTGAACCAACCCACAAGTAAAAGGTATTGAGCATTTGACATGACAGATAAAGTCGAAACTATGTTTACTTAGTGACAAGCAGCATTTCAGTTTATACAGACAATCAGCATCTCAAGAAGTAAAAAGAGCATTTCAGTAAAATAAAGCATTTCATGCAGTGGTACACCATCAACATCATTTTCACCATAATGTTCAACATCATGTGCACCTTAATGTTAACCGCTATTATTCTGGCCACCCAGTTCCTGCTCATGTGAATCCTGGTACCCTTTAGTATGTCCAAGCAGGCACAGGAACAAATCTTCATCCTGTTTGCTGTATTTTTCATGTCACACAAACTCATCTAAGTGGCTGTCCACAATGTACCTCAGAGTCCCATTCATCCATCTCAATTGTTTCTTGGATCAAGACCACATACCCTCAAAAGAGTTTGTATATGCGCCAATCCACGGTTCTGCAAAATTCTTACTGTGGTGTACCATTCTGTGGATGTAATTCGTCCTGGACAGTTCAGAAATGCCCCTGTATGCAGCCCATTCGTCATGTCCGCGGTAACACATGCTGTTTGATAACTGGGAGTAAAGTGGCTGCATCCCTTTTCTCAACGATGGTCAGGTACCCACTTTTCAGACTGCGGTCGTACATACCAAATACCCACTGGTCCATTTTGGCCAAGGCTCAACCGTGGTTATACTTTGCTTTCACAAGCAGACATTCACTGATCTGAACTTCCTGACTTGGCCCACCCAGCAGCATAGGGCCCTGCAGAAGTTTCCAGCTACAGACATCCCGTAGAAACGGATGCCAGTCAACCAGGGAGGTGCTTGACACTGCCAAGAGCTCTGCAAGCCTGCAGATGGGTAGCTTTCTTGACCACCAGTACAGGACTTTGATAAGGGTATCCAGAGGCAGCCTGCTCGTATGGAAAAATGTGCCAGAAAGCATTCCCGTCTTGCTCCTACACTTTCTAGCAGTGCATCTCCAAGCGAATGAAGCCCAATGCCGAATCAGAGATGCCCAAGATCCACACAGGTGACAGCGTCTCTCTGTGCACAATGCCAACCGACTGAAGAAAGCTAATGATAGATGACAGAGAAGTTATGCAGGCCAAGTAGCTGTCATCCATTCTGTTCATTTTCGCTGAAGATAAGACGCTCCTGTAGGTTAAGCAAAAATACCCAAGAGGTACAGGCTTGGAAGTGGCATCCATCCTTTATACAGGGAATGCAGGAGAAAAGGTGTGAATATTAACATGGCAAAGTTATGCAGAAGAAATAAAGGAATCCATTGTGCTGGCCGGCAGTTGAAAAGGTGCTAATAATCTGTAAAACCAGCACTTAGTTTTTTGTGGCACTGAGGGGTGCCATTAAACAGGCATTACTATTCTTAAATAATGGTTTTGTGTGTGATTATTACCGCTTTATTACGTTAAAAGAAGATAACCGCTCATGCTACTAGGGAATTAAGAATAGTATTGCGTGTGATTATTACATTTTATTACGTTAAACCGTTACACCGTAAAGAGAATTAGCAGGATGAGCATTTTTATTTCAGTGACATGGGGAATTGTGAGTAAACGCGCATCCTGTACAACGGAGGATTTCTAATCACTGGTAAAGTATCCATGATGTGACATGGAAATTAGCATGCCTGCCGTTCTTCCTCGATATCTCCTGCCAATCAGGAAGGGCATGCCCATAGCTGCGCAGAACTAACTGCGAGATGCTACACTGGTAGATTTCATTTAATGTTCAAGTGTGAGAAATGTGAACCATGTGATTTATAGGCATTTCTTGGGCTAAGGTAGTTTGTGTTTCATGCACAGTTTTAAATATTGTAGATAGAAT
Organism: Protopterus annectens; assembly: GCF_019279795.1. Taxonomy (NCBI): domain Eukaryota; kingdom Metazoa; phylum Chordata; order Ceratodontiformes; family Protopteridae; genus Protopterus; species Protopterus annectens. The sequence goes on from NC_056733.1 coordinate 1,771,771,567, forward strand.
TAAAGACTTTGATGTTAATCTTTCCCCAACTCCAAAAGAAACATGCATTTTTACAGAAATTACAGTGTAGAAAAAATGCAAAATCAAACACTGACAAAGAAAGAAAAGTAAGATGAACATATTTGTTTTCTTTCTTTGTGGCACTGAGTTTTATTAAAGGGAAGAGACATTTGCATCTGAAAACTAAACTTAAAAGCCCTGCCTTTGTTCAGACTCCAGGTTACACTATTTACCTGAGGTGTGATGATGGAGGCAATCTGTAACTGATAAGGTAGATTTAAATCCCATAGTTTTCTTAATGGCTAGGTTATTGGGATAACTGACCTAACTTAATTACTGTGCCACTCTAAGTAGCTGTTGTGATGTAACAGGAGACAAATGCAAGATAGAAAGGCAAACAAAATTATTAAATGATATTTTTTTGTACGTGAAGTGTTTGGTGGTGTATTACAGGGAAGGAAAATTTTTGGAAAGAAGAATGGGTGACTTAACAATTAGCACTGCTGCCTCACAGTAAGTGGTCCCCCGGTTCGATTCTAAGCTGGGGTGCCTTCTGTGCGGAGTCTGTACGTCCTCCCTGCATTTGTGTGGGTTTCTTTTGGGTACTCCAGTTTCCTCCCACATTCCAAAGACATGCATGCATCTGAAGTGTTTCTTCTCAGGCCTCCACTGAAAATGGGCTGTCCCAGTCGGACTTTCCCAGTAAACAAATGTTAAATAAATAAAAATATAAAACTTGACTTTTGGGTTGAGAACAGTGATTCTTTTTGAGACTTGCTCTTCTCCTGTGTTTTTGGTCTTTTTTCCAGCTTTGTGGCACTTGGCATTTGGAGTGCCAACATTTCAATAGGCAGCCAATATTAATGCAAAAAAAGTAGTTATGTCTTACCACAACCTTCCATCTGTGTTGTTGATCTTCATTCATTCACTACTGATGGGTTATTGGTTTCATCCTCGGAACCTAGCCGGGCAAATATCAAGCTCGCATCAGCCAAAAACTCTTGAGCCAAGGTCATACCCAGAATGTTCTACTCTCTCTTACCTCAGATCGAGTTTGCAAGTTGATAGACAAAAGTAGAGGCAACCTCTGGTCATAACAGACCTACAATAAAGGAGTATACAAAATTAACCAGGAACCTCCAGAGGGGGACAGAGGGTGGGAAGTAATGAATGAACAAAGATCAACACCACAGATGGAATGTTATGGTAAGAATTTTTTATCTGATGTTATTAATCTTCGTTCATTCCTTACTGAAGGGACAGAGTCCCCAGCTACCTATATCCCTGGGTGACCCTCATGGAAGAACATTCCTGAGCACCATGGAGCCAAAAGAAGCTCTACCTCTGGAGGCCAGGTGAAATTTGTAATGAAGAATAAAGTTATGAGGTTTGGCCCAAGTCGCAGCTGAGCAAATATCATTGAGGGAAGCCTCAGCATGGAAAGCTGCTGAAGTTGCCATAGACCTTGTAGAATGTGCTTTCACTCTGTGAGGCAAAGTGACGTTATTTTTGTTGTAGATAAAGGTAATATAATTTCTCAACCATGAAGCCAGTGTAACTTTTTGAGACAGGATGACCCTGTATAGGTCCAGAAAAGGCCAGAAACAGTTGGTTTGATTTACAGGTCGATTTTGTTCTGTCCAGATGGAATCGTATTTGCCTATGAACATCCAATGAGTGCAGGGAATACTCTCCCTTGTTAGAATAGTTAGGAAAGAACACTGGGAGATCAATAGATTGGTTGACAGACCGCTCTGACTCCACTTTTGGTAAAAAGGAAGAATTAGTTCTCAGTGTTACCCTATCCTTATGGAAAATAAGATGGGGAGGTTTGATGCATAAGGCTTGAAGTTCTGACAAGCGTCTGGCCGATGTAACTGAAATCAGAAACAGTTTTCCGAGAGAGAATTTACATCACATGAAGACGCAGGTTCAAAGGGGGGAGCTGTTAGAGCTTGCCGAACCAATGCCAAATCCCAAGGTTGCACTGGTTCTCTAAAGGGAGGTTTTAAGTGGATAACCCCCTTCAAAGAAAGTTTCACTGAGTCTATGTGACATAAGCGAAGAATCCTGAAAACCAATGTGGAAATTTGAGATGGCAGCTAAATGCACACGAATAGTAGAGGCGGACACCCCAGAGTGAAAAACATGCGATAAGTAATCCAAAACCACCGAATTTGGGGCTAACAAAGGGTCTAATTGTTTATTCTCTGCCCATAGAGAACCTTTTCCATTTATTGAGACAGATTAGTCTGGTGGACGATTTATGAGATGCAATAAGAATACTGCGCACAGAGGGACGAGAGGTTTTTCTACCTGGCAATCACTGGAAGTGGAGAAACCAAGCTGTCAGTTTCAGGGTTGTTAGATTGGGGTGAGTCAGATCCTGCGGATGGGAGATCAACGCTGGGGATGGATTGAGGATCCACAGTTGATCTATCAGGTGAGGCCAGAGGAAGGGGAACGAGACTTGTCGAGGCCAATATCGAGCAATGAGGATCACTTTGCTCTTCAACTGTCATGCTTTCTTCAGAAATTGGGAGATGAGGGGAAGAGGAGGATAAGCATAAAGCAGACCCGAGAGCCAAGCGTGGACTAGAGTGTCTCTCGGTGACTGTCCCCGAGGGGGTATCAGGGCAAAGTATTTGCTGCACTTGTAGTTGGTTGGGGAGGCAAATAGGTCACAGCAAGGCTGGCCCTAGTGGTTGAAGATTCTTGCCACTATCATAGGATTGAGGGACCACTCGTGAGGTTGTAGAATGCACCTGCTCAATTTGTCCGCTATCACTTTGGAGCTCCCAGGAATGTGCACTGCAATTAGAAAGTGGTTGGAAGCCATCTCCCACTGCCATATTCTCAAATCCTCTCAGCATAACAGGTAAGATCTGGTGCCCCCTTGCTTGTTGATGTACCAGATCACTGACGTTGTCTGACTGGATCGCAATAGTCCCTGATGGAAGGATGGAATGAAATGCTTGCAACGCTAGTAGCACCACCCTCAGTTCCAGGACACTGATATGCAAAAAAAAGCCTCTGTCTCCGACCAGGTGCCTTGGACAGTTTCCCTGACATAGCCCCCCCCCCCATTACATCGGGGAGGCGTCCGTGGTTACCGTGGCTTTCGGCTGATGGGGGCTGAAGGGGAAAGACCATTGTTGGGGATTTCGAGACTTCCACCAGAGTAAATCTTGCTTGCATCTCTGAGTTACACTTATCTGAAAAGACAAAGGATGTTGTCGAAGGTACCACGGAGTGAGAAGTAACCACTGAAGGAACCTCATGTGGAATCTGGCTAGAGGAACAATGGTTATAGAGGCTGCCACTGACCCCAAGGATTGGAGTATAGATCGAGCAGGAGATCTGTGGTGACAGAGCAGCGGTTGAACCTGCTGCCTTATTCTTTGAAGCCTGTGGTCCAGAAGAGATGCTGTGAAATTTCTCGTGTCCAACAGTACTCCTATGAATTCCAAAGACTGAACTGGGGTCGTGTTGGACTTCTCCCACTTTATAGTGATTCCCAGGCTTTGTGCTGTGAGGAGAGTGTAGTGGAGGGTTTCTTCCAATACATGCTTGGTGGGGGGTGGTGAGGAGCCAGTAGTCTAGATATGGAAACACCTGGAATCCTTGAAGTCGCAAGTGAGTGATAACCACTGCCATGCATTTGGTGAACACACTGAGGGCTGTACAGAGACCGAAGGGCAGGGCCCAAAATTGGTAGTGACTGGCTCCTATGCAGAAGCGGAGGTATCTTATTGAGCGTTTGTCCATTTTTATGTGGTAATATGCATCTTGAAGATCTACAGAGCACATCCAATAGTCTTCTTCCAGGAGAGGAAGGATAGACTGAACCGTGACCATCCGGAATTTCTCTGTTTTTACAAATTTGTTCAGTGTGCTGAGATCCAGAATTGGTCTCCAGTCTGTCTTTTTTGGCACTAAAAAGAACCTTGAGTAAAAACTGGATCCTATCTGGTCTGGGGGGGGGGGCTGTCTGGATGACTTTTTTTATAGCAGCTTTTGGAGTTTGTGTGCTGCTGCTTCCCTTTGACTGGGTGGAACGTCGGGTAATACTCTGCATGAGACTGGACAAAGAAGGAAGGGGATGCGATAGCCTCTAGATATTATCCATTGTACCCAACAGTCGGTTGTTATATTTTGCCAAGCAGTGGGGTACAAGGAAAAATGACCCCCGACTGCTTCCAGAGGTGTGCTCATAGGGTTGGTCAGAGAACGAATCTCTGGAACCCCAGTTTCGCGGACCTCCTCTGCCCCGAAAGAGGCATCTTCCATTGGAGTTTCTCCCTCTGCCTCTAGGGGAGAACTCGGCAAGTGCGTCACGGAAAGAGCCCTGTGACTTCCTGTGCCACATCTTCCCACTCCTCTGAGTTCTGGAGTAGAATTGTTGAGGAGTGGAGTGTCTGACACCAATGGCAGATAGGGTCTTGCCATCTTGTTCGCACCTTGCCAGCGTATCTTTCACTTTAGGGCCAAACAAAGAAGCGGCCTCAATGGGGGCATTCATGCAGGAAACCTTAAAGGAGTGCGCAAAGGCGCATCCATGTATGTCGTTCTGGTGACAATACCCACGCCTGCCACTCTAGCCACTCCTTCCATTGCATGAGAAATAAGATGCATGGAAGAATTGGAAATGGACTCTAGGGTGGCTATCTGAGAAACCACGTTATCACGGACCTCGTCAGAAACAGCTCCTGCCAAGGTTTCACAGAGTTGGTTGATAAGATCCCTCTGAAGCCTGGTAAAGTGTGCCAAATAGTTCAAAGACCTTACGGCGAAGGTTGATGAAGCAAACACATGCTTCCTTAGTCTGTCTATCACCCGGGACTCCTTGTTGGGTGGATGGACAGTTTGGCTCTCTTCTGCCAAATCCTTCTTAGTTGCAGCCGCCACCACCATGGCATCGACTGGAAGACCTCGTGATTAATGTGGGTGCTCAGCTGGGGGTGATGCACTTTATCCGGTCTCCTTGTTATCGCTTCCAGGGTGTCAGGAGCCTTCCATGTGTGCTGGACGATGAGCTGGATGAGCTCATCAGCCAGCGGGGTAAGCCAGGAGGTAGGGGGCCAGGCATGAAAGGCCTGCAGGAATACAGATTCCTCAAAGGAAGGGTTAGAGGACTTCCAGTCACCTCTCTAAGGATCTCAAGGATGTCGCCAAAGGACACCTCATCAGAGGGTGAACATGGGGACCCTTCCCCGTCGTCAAAATCCATATCTTCAGTAGACTCCTCAGTGGAGTCCATGTGCTTCCTCTTGCACGATGCTTTGCGGGGTACTTCCTCAGTGGGAGGTTCTGGGGAAAAACTGCAAAGAGGGGGTCTCCTGAGGAGGAGAAACCTAAGGCCCTTGTGCCCAGTGGTTGTGACATGTGAGATTTGCAGCACAGAGGGGGGGAAAGGACTCCGACCTGTGAGGTTTGCCAGTGGAGGCAAGCACCCTCTCCATGGCCTGGAAACCTGTCCCGCCCAAGGAGGGATGGGAACCCGGAACAGAGCACAACAACCTTGGAACCGGGGGTCACACCCCACCCCGACAAGCCAACCCCCAGACCAGGGGTCTCAAGAGGACTGTGAACCATGAGAGAGGAAGGATTCCTGGAGGGTGCCATAGAAAAAAATCAGCGTGGAACCAAGAATGCCCTCCCCCATGGCACAGCCACTGGCCTGAGAAGAGCCCGATGCCTGGTGCACCGAGGGCGATAAGGACGACTCCGGCTCCAAAGTGAGATCTATTATTGGAGTTCGGAGGAAGGGAAGCTGCTGTCGGAGTTATGGGCTTTGATACTTGGGTATAAGTTGAAGGGGGAGTGTACGGGGAAGTTTGAGAAGATGTACATTCACCTGAGGGAGGGAATGCGGACTTCGACAGGTGAGAGACCTCTGGCCACAAGCAACTGGTCAACAAGCCGCAACACATCTTGCTCAGAGAGGCTTCTAGTCGACCTCATATAGAGACCTGATGGTGATTCTGGCCTTTTTAGAAAAGGACTATATTGGCTACCAATGAATGGATCCAAGGAAGGAGAGTACTTGGTCCTTGCCAATTCGAGAGGTGCAGAGCCCGGAACTGAGGACGTCTGCACCGAAGAAAACCGTGTGGAAGTAGTCTACACAGACGTCAGCGCCATAGAAGTTGAAGGTGTCTGCACCATAAAAGCAAATGTCTGCCCCAATGGGTATAGTGCGATCGAGGAAAGTGTCTGCACCGGTAACAAGGACGGTGCTGAAAAGGACTGCACCGAAGAACATGTTGGTGCCAAAAGTGTCTGCACCGTGGAGGACAGTGACATCATACTCAGAGCCGAAGGGGATTGTACCAACAGTGCCGATGGGGACTGTACCAGTATAGAAAGTGCCGGTAAGGCTGCGATGGAACTGTCGGAGATGTAATTGTCTGCACTGGGAACTCCGGTGACGGTGTTGACAAGGAAGACATGGCTGGAGCCAGAATCAGTTTGGGTGGTGCCGAGCCTGGAGCTGACAGGGTCACAGGTGGCAGCGCTGAAGTAGTAATCAATTTCACTTTCTTACGAGTCGACTCCCTACAATCTCCAGAGGGAGAAGAAGGGATAAACCTTGATGAGGAAGAGGAAGAATGCCTCTTACGGGGATTAGCAGGAGGTGGTGAGTCCTCCGACCCAGAAATAGCCTCAAAGAAAGGAGATTTGAGAAGACCTTTCAGGAAAGGCTACCCAAAAGGGTAATAAGAGAGAAGGAAGGATTACCAACGATGGTAATAAAGAATTACCTCAAAGGTAAGAAAAAGGTAATAAAGAGAAATAGACTAAAGGGAGAGAGTCCTAAGTATACGATAGGGTAGGAGAGTATTAGGAGTATTAGCAGAAACTGTTTGAAAACTTTAAAGTAGAAAACGATGTATAAAACTTTCAAAAAATTAGACAGCTGAAGGGAGTGGCTTGACACGGCCGTACAGCAACGTGGCAAATGAGATCTGAGGTAACAGGGAGCAGAGCATTCTGGGTAGGACTTTTGCTGACGCGAGCTTGACATTTGGCCAGCTCTGTTCCGGGGATGGAACCGATAACCCATCAGTAAGGAATGAACGAAGATTAACAACATCAGATCAGCAGCTTTCAAAAACTGATTCAAACTCTACTTACAACAAAAACAGGCAGACTCACCTGAAAGATAAGTCACATTGTCACCACCAACTTGGTAGTAAACAAAAACAGAAAAATACTGTAACACACTACAGACTGAAGCAGGCGCTATATTATCTGTTCCAAAAAGCCATACAGGAAGCTAAGGCCCTAGTAGAGTGGGGCTTGACCCTGCCTAGAATACTTTTGTTACGGTGAGTACAACAGAAGGTAACAGCTTTAGACAGCCATTTGGAAATAGTCTGCTTTGACACAGGTTGTTCCTTTCTTACCTTCACAAGAACTGAATAACTGATCTTGGCTTAAAGTACACACTGATACCATTTTAGGCATAAAAGAAAGACTAGTTCTCAAAGAAACCCTATCCCTATGGAAAATGAGATAGGGTTGACTCACTATAAGAGCTAACAACTCAGTTACTCTTCTTGCAGAGGTCACAGCAATCAATAAAAACTTTTTCCATGTTAGGAACCTCAAGTCAGTCAGGTTAGCTGGTTCAAATGGAGCAACTGTTGGCACACATCTAACACAAAATTAAGATCCCAAGAAGGGGTCACCAATTTACCTGTAGGCCTCTTGTCCAAAACCCCTTTCAAAAACATTATGACTTGAGACTGCATCGAAACAGAACATCCATGGGCAGACATGCTGAAATGGCCAATAAATGAACCTTGATAGAGGAATAAGAAAGGCTGTATGATAGCAACTCACTAAAATATTTTATAACCAGAGAACAACTTGCCCTGAATGGGTGTTGGTTACATTGCTGGCACCAACTAGAAAACCTTTTACATTTGCTAATATAGGATTTTCTAGCAGGCTTTCTTCCCTCCATTAGTACCTGCTGCACATCCTCAGTAAACAGGTGCCTAAGAGGAATTAAGACACTAAAAAAAAACTGAAGTTGGTTGATGCTGGGATGCATCAAACACCCCCTGCTCTTGTATGAGTAGATCCGGTATGTGAGGAAGCATGGGGTAATTACCACTGGCCATTTCCAAAAGAAGGGAGAACCATAGTTGCCTGGGCCAGAAGGGAGAGACCACAATGATCTTGAGAGTTTCATAAGTATCCTGCATAGTAGTGGACAGAGTGGACAAGGATACAGGAACATTCCTTTCCAAGTTAAAGAAAAGGCATCTGTCTTCCAAGGCCTTCTAGGCTGTCAGTTGGTTGTTCAGAAAGGAGGCAAAAACGTCTGAGTGAGAAACTCCCAACAGATGGGTCAAATATTGGAAAACCCCCTGACCTAGTTTCCATTTGTGAGGGTGTGCTCTGGGCCTGCTCAACTTGTCTGCAACACAATTTTGCTCTGACAGAATGTAGCATGCCTGTACAGTGACACTGTGCCGTGAAGCTATACCCCAAGCTAACATGGCTAGTCTGCAAATGATGTATGACCTGGATCCCAACACTTCTTGATGCAACATATCACTGACTCCCTTCAAAAACTAGAAAAGGTCCCAGGGACCAAAGATGATTGAAAGAGTTGAGTGACTTGTTCAGGACAAGTATCTGTGATATTTGTGTGCTTGCATCTGTCCTTGGTGTCACACACACCCTGCACTTTTATCCCTTCTGAAACTGCTCACCAAACAAAGTTCTAGGCATCTGTGACTTCTCTTCTGGCAAACCCCATGACTGGGATTTTAAAAGATACAGGGTATTAATGATGGGACCAAAGAGGCTTCAGATACCACTGTATCTTTTTCATGTGGAATCTTGCAAGGATATCATAAGAATCATGGAAGCAGTGAGACCCAAAATCCTTAGATATTCCCTTGCAGTGACTGCAGTTTGAGTGGAAAACCTTAAAAACAGATCTAGATTATAGATTTTTTCCCTGTGGAAGAAAAACACTTTCAACTGAGGTGTCTAGCTGACATCTTAAGAACACAATCCTGTTCAGAGGAGTTAAAGACTTTTGAATGTTTTCTTAAAATCCCAGCTTATCAGAGAGACAGAATCCTGACACTTTGATAAACAAGTTGTCTAAAGGTGATAAAAAATGTGGATACCCTGTAGCCTGCAATGAGCTATAACTGGAGCTAGACAATTTGTGAACACACAGTGCACTGGAGAGCCCAAAGAGCAAGGAAGAACTGATAACATGATCCAGACACAAAACCTTAAGAAATGCCATTCCTACTCATCCAGATTTCAGACATGTTAAGCATCTTTTATGTCTAGTGTTACCCAGAAACTTGAAAGACAAAGAAGAGGTGACAGCGTGTGGAGTGACATCAGTTTGAAGCTGGGCACTATCACAAACAGGTTTATGTAAGAAAGCATTTTCTTTCTTTGGCATCAAGAACATCCTTGAATAAAAACTTTCCCCCACCTGGAAAGAAGGAATTGGTTCCATCACTCCTTGGGACAGCATGTGATGAAGAAAGTACAGTTGTGTACACTTACCATAAATGTAGATGTTCGAGTGTATTCACTGTTATAGTCATCACACTTGGGTTAGCAGTCCTGGTTTCCCTCCTGCCAGCCCCCTGGTTTTCTCTATCCTTTCTACCTATCCTCTTTATGGCCATTTTTTATGGCAGTGCTATTTACTTTTTACTGGGGGTGTTCCACACCATGCAATAGCTTCCTATTTTGGGGGCTCTGGACATTTGGGGAAAGAAAAACTGATGTAATGGCGTCAGCTGCATATTTTATACCCCCTGACGACCTGACATCATGGAAGAGGAGACAGCAACCAAAGCAGAGATTCCAAGACTCTGGCATTCGGGCCGACTGAGGGGTACCTGCAGGCAGATAACCCAAGTGTGATGACTACCAGTGAAACACGAAGAATATCAGGTGGAAACAAGAGAGAGTCTGATTTGGAGAATGAAGAATGATACCTTGGAAAAGAGGAATTTCCTCCTACTGCCACCTGTAACCTTGATGAATTATCTTCAGAACCCATTCGTCTGAAACAACCTGTTGCCAGACAGAAAAATGGAGATCGACTTTCTAGAATAAAAAAGTGGGGCGGGGGTTGGGTTACAAGGTCTCCTGAATAGTCATTTAGATTTATTGGACTAGCCTTGGTTTTGGAAGGTTCGAGGCTTCTTTTTGGAACCCCGTTGCCATTTCCTTGTAAAAGTCTGTTTAACTGTATTTTGTTGAGACTGTTTATTCTGTTTTACGCCAAAAGTGGATGAAGAATTAAAAGAATCTCTTAGAAAATTTGGAAAGGAGGGATGAAAAAATTTAGATTTCTGGACCAGCTTACCCCTTTTATCACACTTTACGATCATCTCTCCATCAGAGAGGAGAAAAACAATCTCTATGCAAAAGGGAATTTAAAATCTCATTTTTACCATCATCTAGGAGTCTGAGAATGCAGCCATGCAAACTTCCTCAAAACAGTAGCAGTGGCCACTGCTCTAAAAGTAGTATCAACAATATCATACACACACTAAACAATAAGTAGCAACCTGTGCAACAGAAGAAACTAAATTATTTAAAGCAGATTTTTCCTCAGAAGAAGAAACTGCAGATAAAACATTCAACATAATTTCACAATTAGTCAGAACAAACTAACACACGAGCCTGACAATTTAAAACACTAAAAAGTAAAGCCGCAGAAGTATACGCTTTTTTCTTATAATTGCCAAAAGTTTTCCTGTCCTTCTCAGAAAGAGTAGGATTGGAATTAACTGATTAGCAACAGTGGAATCAACAAAAAATACAACTGGTTGGGTCAGAGTTGGGAATAGTGCATAAAAACTTAAATGACGGAGGAACTTTAAACATCCTATCTGCCTTAAGGGCAACTGGCTATCTGTGAAATTGCAAGCAGTAACACACATCGTCTAAAGCAGACACAACAGGAGGAATAAGTATGGGTTTTGGAAATCCCTGCTAACTATTCATAGTATTTTCTGGGGGACTGAGAAACAGCAGAGATCCCAAACTGAAAACATTGGCACATTCTAACAATAGTCTCAGAGAAAGAGAACCCCCAGAGGGAGATTCAGAAACTGAACTCTCTTCTGAGTCTGAATCAGAAATCTGAGAAAAAAAACATGTTATCTGTCCCTTCATCTTCCTGTTCAGATTTAGAATCTTGAATTCCTTCAGGGAGGGAGATGTCTCTCTTTTACCAGAAACTACTTTACAAGATCAACAGCCTGAAATAAATCCTGACCCGGACCCAGTAAAGTACTCCTGGGTAAGGAAATTTGAACAGCAGTAGACACATGCTTAGTTTTTAGTTTCTTTTTGAGAAAAAATGGGACCACCTGTGTTATTAATGGCAACTGCAGATTCCCCAAGGATGGGCATAGAATTCTGACCCAAAAGTAAAGTTTTCCCTGTTCCCTCTCCCAGGACTGACAACAGTGGCACTCTCTTGCCTACTGAGGGACCCCACCAACCAGAGAGGACATGGCTAACCTCTGTTCCACAGTAGTTATAGGCCCTACACTAAAGGGATCCAGGGTAAAAGATGAGTGGTTTGAGGTGCAGCAAATGGTCACAGCAGAGTAACCTACCTGCTGCTGAGGCAAACTGCTAGACTGCTGTTGGCAGCAAAAGCTGTTTGCTTAACTTTTTCTTTTTGTGGATGGACGAGGGACCAACAGTGGGACCAGTAGTTCACTTTATGATAAAGCCAAAAATGATGCCTCTTTCCCGAGGAAGACCATCAGCAAATGATGGTAAAAACAAAGTCTTTACAGGTCAAAATTTTTCAGAAAAACACAGTAAAAAGTACTTTAGAACACTCTGCCAGTCTCAAAAAAGTAAAAAAAGAAGTTATGTACTCACCATAACATTTCATCGGAGTAATTATACTTCATTTTCTGCAACCTGTGGGTATTCAGATCCATATCGGATTCGAGCCGGCAACATTTTTCAAGCATCTGCTCCAAGCTCCTCCCCTTACCCATAAACCCTCACATCTCCTACCTTCCCTCAGATTGAGTTTGCCACTATCCAAACTATCAGCAACTCAATAACAGCACTAACCTAGAACAGGTTTGGGGGAAGGAGGGCAGGACGGTTGCAGAAAATGAAGTACAACTTCTCAGATGGAACGTTATGGTGAGTACGTAACTTCTTTATCTGAAGTAGTTAACTTCATTTATCTGCAACCTGTGGGACAGAGTCTCCAGATAGCAAAACTCCTGGGAGGCCCTCATGGAAGGATATTCCTGAGCACCGCAGAGCCAAAGGATGCTATCCCTCTAGAGATCAAATCCAACTTATAATGAGAAATAAATGTATGTGACCTTGCCCAGGTTGCTGCTGCACAAATATCATCCAGTGAAACTCTAGACCAAAAAGCAGCAGAAGTTGCCACAGATATGGTAGAATGAGCTTTAACTGGACCAGGTGGAGACAGACCTTTATCCTTATAGACTTGCAGTATACATTGTGTAATCCATCTAGCTTAAGAGACCTTGGAAATGGCTTTTCCCAGAAAGGGTCTAGAAAAGGACATGAACAACTGGTCAGACTTACGAAATTGTTTAGTCCTATGTAAATAGAAACAAAGCTGTCTATGAACATCTAAGCAAATGCAGCTTATATTCACCCTCGTTATGAAAATTTGGAAAGAAAACAGGCAGATTAATCATCTGGTTAATATACAAGATTCAGAGGCAACTTTCAGTAAGAAAGAAGGGTTTGTGCGGAGCGAAATCCTGTCTTTATGAAAGATCAAGTAAGGGGGCACGGCAGACAAAGCTTGGATCTCAGAAACCCTTCTGGCCGAAATAATGGCCACTAGGAAAGCAGTCTTCCAGGACAAGAATTTCAAATCTACTGACGCCGCTGGTTCGAATGGGGGAGCAACCAACGCCTGCAGAATTAGGGTAAGGTCCCAAGGAGGGACTGAATCCTTAACTGGGGGGCGTAAAAGAAAAGTGCCTTTCAGGAAAGCTTTACACAGTCTCAAAGAGGTCAGAGCAATCATATTTTCACCGACATGAAAATTAGATATGGCTGCCAGTTGTACTTTCACCCTAGAGGAACTAGCCCCTTGTTGGAAAATATTGGACAAAAACTCCAACACTGCAGGAACCAGGGCTATAAAGGGTTCTAGGTTCTTCTGAGAAGCCCAAATAGAGAAGCGTTTCCATTTGCTGCGATAAACCTTGCTAGTGGAAGCTTTGTGGGATGCCACCAAAACAGTCTGTACTGAAGATGACAGACCGGGAGTCCTAGCAATCAGGGGAACTGGAGCAACAAAACCGTCAGCATGAGGCTGTCCAGACTGGGCAGACTGATGCCCGATGGATGAGAGAGGAGATCTGGGCAGGGATCCAGAATCCGATGAGGAGTTAGAACATGAGACCAGAGGAAGGAGAACCACACCTGACGAGGCCAGAATGGGGCAATGAGATCACTTTGCTCCCCAGTCGGAAAACTTTCTGAAGAAACTTTGGAATGAGAGGTAACTGGGTATAAGCATACAGTAACCCGGGAGGCCAAGCATGGATGACAGTGTCTCTGGGGGAGTCCCCTGGTGAGGGGATCAGAGCGAAGAACTTGCTGCACTTCACGTTGGAAGGAAATGCGAAGAGATCGCAGCAAGGCTGACCCCATGCAAGGAAGATCTCCTCAGCTATCGACTGTTTCAGAGACAACTCATACGGCATTAAAATAGCCCGACTCAGTCTGTCCGCTAAAATGTTGGACTGTCCCGGGATGTGCGTTGCAATCAGAAACCAAATGGTGGAGATCGCTCACTCCCACACTCTTATGGCCTCATGACTGAGAGGGTAAGTTCTGGTTCCTCCTTGTTTGTTGATGTATCAGACAACAGACATGTTGCCTGACTGAACTGCAATCGCCCCTGGGGGAAGAACGGCATGAAAGGCTTGCAATGCTAAAAGAATTGCCCTCATCTCCAGGACACTGATATGGAATCTGATCTCAGTCTGGGACCATGTGCCTTGGACCATCCTCCCGAAATAGTGCCCCTCCCACCCGAGCTGGGAGGCGTCCGTGGTCACTGTGGCTTGGGCTGTGGGTGTTATGATGGGACGGCCTGCCAAGATTTCCAGCGACTGGAGCCATCAGACAAGATATATCTTGCAGGCTCTGATTTGTTTTGGATAGTCCATGGGAGGTCTAGCCAAGACCACTGAACTGCCAGGGTCCACTGGAGCACCCACATGTGAAGGCGCGCACAGAGAAGGATTGAGACTGCTGCGGTCATGCAGCCTAGGGCTCAGAGAACATTGCTTGCCGTTGGCATCCTGGGGCCAAGGATCACTGACATATGAGCCTGTAGGTTCTGGACCCTGTCCAGAGTGAGAAAAACTTGCTATAGTAGAGTGTCCAGCCGTGCCTCTGCTAATTCCAAGGTCTGTGTCGGGTTCAAGCGGGACTTGGAGATGTTGATGGTAATCCCCAGGTTGACTGCAAGATGCAGGAAGGAGTCTCTGGCCATGCAAAGTAGACACTTGGTGGCAGCAGTGAGGAGCCAATCATCTAGGTAAGAAAACACCTGAATTCCCTGAAGCCTCAGGTGAGCCACTACAACTGCCATAACCTTGGTAAACACCCTGGGGGCTGTGGTGAGACCGAAGGGTAGGGCTCTGAACTGGAATTGATGGGAAGTGAAGGACTCTCCTGGAGCTTCTGCAAATTTTGATATGGTAGTAAGCGTCCTGGAGGTCTATCGAGCACATCCAGTCACATTCTTGGATTTAAGGTAGAATGGACTGCAAGGTGACCATCCAAAATTTCTGCTTGGCTACAGTCAGGTTCAGGGTTGACAGGTCCAAAATGGGCCTAAGGTCCCCCGTCTTTTTTGGCACTAAATAGAACCTGGAGTAAACGCCTAATCTGGACTGATCTGGAGGGACCGGTTCGATGGCCCAGTTGCGAAGCAGCTCTGAAATTTCTTGCGCTGCCGCCTCCCTTTGAGTGGGTGGAACATCTGGGAGGTGCTTTGACTGAACGGGTGGGGCAACAAACGGGCTGGAGCAGCCTCTGGATATTATTTGGACTCCCAAGCCGTTAGGTGCAATGACAATCTTCCCCCGACTGTCTCCAGAGTAGAACAGTCGGGTAACCCCTCAGGGTTGCTGCGTGGGTCTGTCCGAGAAGGTCTCCCTAGACCCATAGTTCCTCGGCCCCCTTCTGCCTCTGGGGTGATGTCTGTCTTGTCCCCCTCTGCCTCTAGGGGACGAGTTGTCCTGAGTGTCCCGGGAAAACTGAGATTTTTGGAACCACATCTTCTTTTGCCCCCTCTGATTCCTAGAAAAGGATCTTCGAGGGCTAGAGAAGTGGACTTCGACGGCAGAGTCTTCTCAGCCTTCTCCCTCTGGACCAGTGTATCATGAACCGTTTCCCTGAACAGGGAGGAACCAAAGGGAGCATTTGTGAATGATGCATTGAAGGGGTCTGCAAACTGACAGTCTGAGACAAGCCTGTCGCCTCATAGCTACGCCGGTCCAAGCCGCCCTAGCCGCTCCTTCCATGGCATGGGAAAGACGACGCATGGACGTGTTCGAAACAGATTTTAGACATGACATTTTCGCCGAGAACAGTCGCTTTGTCCTCTGGCGACAGCGAATTCCGTGACTTGGTCTTGCTGAAGTCATATGATGTGTGCCAAATAATTCTGCGCTTGTATGGAAAACGTCACTGAAGAAAAGACTCACTTCCCAAATCGATCCACCACCCTAGACTCCTTATTTGGAGAGTGGACCAAAGACCTTTCCTGTGCCAGTTCTCTCTTGGTGGCAGCTACAACTACCATAGCATCCACCGGGGATCCCTTGTACCAGGCCTGTCTGTGGGAGGAGAAAGGATCCTGTCCGGGTGTTTAGGTATTGGCTCTATGGTGTCCCGCTCCTTCCATGCCTGCGTGGTAATGAGATCCACTAAGGGATCTGCAGGAGAGGCACACAGGACGTAGATGGGCCCGTGCCAAAAAAACACCAGGAATACTTACTCATCCGTAAAGGGTTTTAGGGCTGACCAACCTCCCCCTCTGGCGGAGGATTTCCATGATGTCTCCAAAGGAGATATCCTCTGGAGGTGACCTGGGGGATCCCTCACCTTCATCCAAGTCAGTATCTTCTGTGAGGGACTCGGGGGAGTCCATTTGCCTCCTCTTACATGAGTGCTTACGGGGACCCTCTTCAGTGGGACTCTCTGAAGAGGGCTCGTAAGTCACGAGGGGTTCCACGACGGGATCAACCTGGGGGTCCTCTAGCATAGGCTGTCCTTGGGACAAGCTGACGGGAGTCATTACCAAATCCACGGGAGCCTGGGCGGAGTCCAAGGCGATGGGCTGGGGTCTCAATCCTTGGGAGAGAACTCTCTCCACCACGTTGAAGGAGAGTGCACCTCCTTAGCAACCAAGGAAGAAGCTCTCCCTGGCTCAGTCATGAGGATTGGGGCCGAGGTCAAGGTAGCCGGGGTTCTGAAGGAATGACTCAGATCCGACAAAGTCGGAGCCGAAGACACCTCCGTTCCCTCAGATCCGACTCCCTGTTCTCAGCCCCTAGAGTTATTTATTTTATTTATTTATTTATTTTATTTTATTTTATTTTACATTTGTTTACCGGGTTAGTCCAACTGGATACATATCCATTTTCAGCCGAGACCCGGGGAGAAAAGCTCCACAGTAAAAACAAGACTGAGTTGCATTTCAATAATTTCATGAATACATGGTAAGATGAGACACAACTTAAACATATCAATTTTATAAAAGTTCAAGGAGAAAAACCTCCACATAAATAAAACAAGATTTTGGTTTACATACAGAACAAAAATTCTGGATAACATAGTAGGAAGAGACATCAATTTAAAACTTAGCTATAATTTGAGTAATTCATGTAATATGTGGATAAGTGAAACAGGGGTTCACTAGACAATTATTAAAGATTAAATTATAGGCCCCGAGGAGAAGGGTAAAGATTTATCCCATAACACGCTCATAGTGATTTATGAGTAGAAGGCTGTTGCGAGGAAATAGAGATCATATAAACATAGTATAGTAGGGCACTAGTGGAAAAAGAGAGAAGAGAGATGGTGTTGGGAAATAACATAGAGGGTATAGGGACTTTTAGGACTAGTCAGGTTTAGTACAGGGACATAGCCAGTGAGCTTTTAGGACTAATTTAAGGTTACTTTTGAACTGTCTAAGGAAGGTAGTTAGTCTTAGGTTATTAGGAAGGGAGTTCCATAGTTTTCCTATGGAATTACCGTAAACAGCATCCCCACCTAAGTTATTAGATTTTATAGTTTGTACCAGGACACTATTTGAAGATCGGAGGCAGCTGAGATTAGAATAGGGGATTAAAAGTTTGCTCAGTGAGGGGGTTTTATTTGGCTCATTAAGTATTTTAAATGCTTCAGTAAGTTGGTTAAGTTTAAGAAGATTGGGAAGTTCTAACCAGGAAAGTTTTTTTAGGTTTAGGCAGTGATGAGTATGATACGGTTCTCCTGTTACAAATTTGGCAATATGATTATAAGTTGTAGAGAGTTTATTGAGCTCAGTTTTATTGAGGAAGGAGAATACCGGGGAAGCATACAGTAGGTGGAGAGAAGGTGTGTACGTGCAATGGTTAGTTTGGTATTGGGAGTTAGAAAGTTTTTAATTCTGTACATGGAACCTAGTTTCTTGTTTACAGTTTTTATAGTTTGACTGATGTGTATGTCAAATTTGAGCTTGTGATCGATAGTGACACCTAGTAGTTTGGTATTTGTGACAGGCTCTATGATGGTGCCATTAGTGGACTGAATGTGGAAGGTCATATTATTAGTAAGTGGAGGGTGTTGTCCTAAGGAAGTGGCTGAGGTGGGGAAAATTAGTAGTAACTTGTTTTTTGTTGGATTCAGGATAAGTTTCCTTTCTATGAACCATGTTTCAACCGCAGCAAAGCAGTTTTGGGTAACTACTTGGAGATTATGGAGAGAAACATCAGAGCAGATCAGTGTGGAGTCATCTGCATATTGAATGCAGGTGGCTTTCGGGATGACTGAATAGAGATCGTTTATGAATACAGAGAAAAGAAGGGGACCAAGTATAGAGCCTTGGGGAACTCCTATGGTGTTAGGTAGTAAATGAGATAAGCTTGCTTTGCCACTGGACTGCTTGTTGTCTACCAGAAAGGTAAGCATCAAACCAGCTTAGGGCTGAGTTGTTAAGGTGAAGGGTTTCAAGGGTGTGGAGCAATAGTTGGTGATTAACCATGTCAAAGGCTTTTGACAGGTCCAGAAAGAGAGCAGAGGTAATTAGTTTGTTATTACGGTTGCAGTTGACCAAGTCAACAAAGGAGAGGAGGGTGGTTAGTTGTACTGTGATGGGGGCGAAAGCCATGTTGAGTTTTGGACAAAAGATTATTTAGAGTAAGATAGTGCAGGAGTTGCTTGTGAACACACCTTTCCATTATTTTTGCTATTGGGGACATTATCGCTATAGGTCTGAAGTTTGATATTTCCGTGGAGGAGCCACCCTTGTGAAGTGGGATGACATATGATATTTTCCAAAGAGAGGGGATTTTAGACTCTGTTATACTTCTGTTTATCAAGATTGAGATAGGGTAGGCTATAACATCTGATGCTATTTGTAAGTATTCAGCTGGGAGTCGATCGGCCGATAAGCTGGATGGTTTAAGTTTCTTCAGTAGGGTGCTAATGTAGGAGGTGGATATTGGATGAAGGTTGAAGGCGGGTGGAGATTTACCAATAGCGTTGGTTATGGAGGGGGAAGAAGAAGTTGTGGAAGATGTAGAGGAAGGTAGCTGACTGGCTAGGGACTGGATGGTCTCAGTGAAAAATGAGTTAAACATATTAGCTATTTCTTCAGGATCTTTACCAGTAAGTTTAGCGGGGGTAGGAGTGGAAGGTTTCCCAGAGTGAAGGAGGTTGTTAAAACCTGCCCAAAACTTCTTTGGGTTATTCTGATGTTTGTCCTGGAGGTGACAGTAATAGTTCTTTTTATCCTGGGTGATATCTGACTTTGTAGAATTTCTAAGCTGTTGAAATTTAATGCTCGGATCTGAACAAGTCTGATCCAAGGAACTCAAGGTAATCGCCGGTGTCGAGGTTGGAGGAACCTTCGGCACCGAACCCCCAGCTCAGACGATCCTCTGATCCATAAACCCCAAAACCGCAGGTCGGATTGGGGAAGGAGATTTTGGATGGAAGAAGGGCATAGAGGTCCTCTCTCTGGCCGGAGAGTGGCCTGGCAAGACTCCCATTTGGATCCGAATAAACCTCAGCATCATCCTGTCCATGTCAAGCTCAGACAGACTCACAGTCGACCGCGAGGAGGCGACCGACTCGCATCTGGTTGGTCTAAGCGACGACCTCAAAGAAGGCTTCTAGTCCGAGGGCTCAGTCGGCTCCGGGGAGAACCTCGGGGAGTGGAGCAGAGGAGAGGTGGTCCTGACAACTTTAGAAGGTGGGCTGCACCCCCCTACTTAAATATACCAACTCTGAGATCACACTTTAACAGAGTTAAGTGCAGGAAAGGGAAGGTTTCCCTTTCCTACGCTGTAGCGCGATCTCAGAGTTGGTATATTTAAGTAGTGGAGGTGTGGGGGTGCTTGCCCCCTCTGCCTACACCCTTTAGTTTTTCTTTTAAGAATTTTTTGTGAGCATTCAAATACTGAATCGTTCGATCACTGAAGGTCGACCTTTAGTGATTCGAACGATTCAGTATTCGATGTTCCAATAGGAACCCCTTTTTTCTCACCTCTTTAGCCTTTTCTAGGTAAAATCTGAGTTTTTTTATGCACATCGAGGGAAAGCAGAATATTTTCTGTTTGCTCTATGGGATACGATAAAACACTGGGAAATTTACTTCTTGATTAAGAGAGACTTCTATTATAACACTAAGCATGAAGGTTGGACTAGTGCAGAGAGTAATCCTTTCCCTCAGAAAGATGAGGGATAGCCGTTTGCCCATTTGAGTGAATACAATTCAGAAAACCTTTTGACCGAAGTTATGACAATCACTAAGGCAGATATTCATGTAACAAATGTCACAGGAAGTGCCGTTGCTGCTGACCTGAATGGTGGCAATGTAGCAATGTCAACTTTTCCAATAAATAAAGCCAGTCCCATGGAGGAGAATTGTCTTTACCTTGGTGATCTCAAATTCAGAATCCTTTTATGAACTGCTTTACTGGAACTAAGGAGTAAAGTGGAATTGCATGGCAGGCAGACAGACAGACTATGTATGCACACTTTCAATGAAGCACAAGACATGCTTGATTTGTATAGGTATGACAAGGTATCTGTTTGGCCATGGCCACTGTTTGATGGTTTGTGCCCAGGGCTTCATCACCAAAAGGAAATCTCTTCCATTTTGCTAGGTATGATTTCCTTGTGTTTGGTTTCTTAGACTAACTTATGACTGTAAGCAAATCCTTAGCAAACATGTGCCTAAAGGGGATTAAGTGCAAGATCATCCATGCTTAAGATCTTCACTTAGAATAAGGGTTCACTCACATACTCTAAAAGTTAAGAGTTCCAACACACTGATGCAGTGGTACAAACTCAAACCTCTTCATGCTCAGCAGGAGAGAAAACCGATGCCACTTCACCAAAAGGTGCAACAAGCTGAACTACATTGAGGAGAAGGGGAGCAGGGGGAAAGAAGTAAAGGAATTGACTTGCCCAACTGACAGAGAAGCCATCTGTTGTCCAGGCCCTAGAGCTTGATGTCTTGGTGCAATATTTTCTTAGCTGCTTGCATTCTACAGAAAGCAAAAAAAAAATATCTTTCTGGCGCAATACAGCTATGGACCAACTCCAGAAATATGTCCCAGTTAGCATCTACTCGTGACTGTCTGCTTTTGTTCTGCTGAACTGGTCCCTCCAGTACATTCACCTATGATGTAATAACAGATGACCCAAGGAGAAGACCTGACTCCTAGGCCAGACACATCTTTCTGGCGCAATACAGCTATGGACCAACTCTAGAAACATGCCCCAGTTAGCATCTATGCGTGACAGTCTTCTTTTGTTCTGCTGAACTGGTCCTCCAGTACATTTGCCTAGGATGTGATGAGACGACCCGAGGAGAAGACCTGACTCCTATGCCAGACACTAAGCTTCCACAATCAGTCTGCATAAGGGGGAGAGTAGGTTTCCACATACTTGTAGATTTCCCTGAACTGCTGTGTAACCGGTAAGGACATGAAGAGTCCTTTGCTAATACACTTATACGAACCCTTTTATGGCTACAACTACATCCATCATTTATTTCTTTGATGCTGATGTACTTTTTCCTCTGAGTTTTGTTTCAGGTCATAAGAACTCTTAGCTTCTCCAAATAAACCCCCAAATCTACATCTGAGGAAAAAAGAAGTTATGCACCCGCGTTTCATCTGTGTTGTCGATCTTCGTTCATTCTTGACAGTTGAGAATTGGTTCCGATCCTTGGAACCAGCTCGGCTGTGATACAGCTCACGCCAGCCAAAAACTCTCAAGCCAAATCTCTATCCACAATGCCTCTGTGTATGTTACCTCAGATAGAGTTTGCAAATTACAGCAAGATGAAGTATATATAACAAAATGAGAGGAAGCCGTATCCAAGTTAAAAGCCCTAATACCAGCCCAGGACAAGGGTACGAACCTCCAGGAAATTTCAAAGGAGGGGGAAAGGAGGGTGGGATGTCGAGAATGAACGAAGATCAACAACACAGATGGAACATTATGGTGAGTACATAACTTCTTTAGCCGATTATGTCAATCTTTGTTTATTCCTGACAGTTGGGAGAGAGTCCCCAGCGACCTATACCCTGGGTGGCCTTAAGGAAGGATATTCCTGAGAACCATAGAGCCAAAAGATGCTCTTCCCCTGGAGACTATATCTAATTTGTAATGAGTGATAAAGGTATGAGGCATTGCCCAGGTTGTGGCCGCACATATTTCATTCAGAGAGGCCTTGCAATGAAAAACAGCTGAAGTGGCAATAGATCTGCTTAAGTGAGCCCTTACAGTTGCAGGTATTTTATGACTGTTGTGTTCATAAACAAAGGTAATGGAATCTCTTAGCCATTTTGATAGGGTCACCTTAGAAACAGGTTTACGTATCTTTGGGTCCTGAAAAGGAGACAAACAGTTGGTCTGAAGTTCTACAAATCCTAGTTCTGTCAAGATAAAAACTAAGCTGTCTGTGGATGTCTAACAGATGTAGACAATATTTGCCTTTGTTTGAGAAAATTGGAAAGAAAACAGGTAAATGAATGGACTGACTGATGTTTGACTCGGAGACCACCTTAGGAAGGAATGAAGGGTTAGTCCTCAAGGACACGCACTGTTTATGGCAGATTCTGTATGGCAGTTATGCACAAAGTGCCAGTATTTCTGAAACCCTTCTGGCAGAAGTAACGGCCACTAGAAAGTGAGTTTTCCAGGAAAGAAACTTGAGATGACAAGTAGCAGGTTTGATATGTAGGATTCCCTTAAGAAACACTTTGCAAAAGCGATGGGAAATCAGGGACTGGTCATCGTAACCATTGTGAAAATTAGAGATGTTTCCTAAGGTAACTAATGGTTGAAGCAGCCGCTCCCTGGTTGAACAGGTTCGACAGAAAATCTAAATTTTTTTCAACTGGGGCTGAGAAAGTATCCAAATTATTCTTAAAAGCCCAAAGAGAAAATCTTTTCCATTTATGGAATACAGTTCCCTGGTGGATGGTGTATGAGAAGCCAGAAGAATTTTTCTGACAGGGGAAGTGACATTAGATTGACTGGCAACTAATGGAATTGGAGGAACCAAGCCGTGAGTTTGAGGGAGTGAAGGTCGGGGTGACAGCCCTTGGGGGTGTGACAAAAGATCCAAAAATGGGTCCAAAATCCAAGGCTGATGAACCAAGTGAGCACACAGGAAGGGAAAAAACAAAATTGCCTGGACCAGAACAAGGCAATGAGGATTATGCTGGATCCCAACCTCTGGACTTTCTTCAGAAAAAGGGGAATGAGGGGGAACAGGGGGAAATGCATAAAGGAGATCAGGGGCCAATCTAGGAGCAGAGTGTCTCTCAGTGACTCTCCCTGTGGAGGGAGTACGGCGAAGTATGCACTGCACTTGTTTACTGGGGAGGATAATATGTCACAGCAAGGCTCGTTCCATTGGCAAACTATTTGTTTTGCCACTTTGGGACTGAGAGAACACTCACGCGGCAGTTGGATGTGTCTGCTCAACTTGTCCCCTATCACGTTGGAACTCCCCAGGGTGTGCGTTGCCACAAGTAAGTGGTTGGAAGATCTCACCCATTAACAAATTCTGAGAGCTTCCCAGCAGAAGGGGTAGGACTTTGTTCCCTCTTGTTTGCTGATGTACCAGACAACAGATATGTCTGATTGGATTGCAATTGTTCCCAGAGGAAGAGCATTCTGTAAGGCATGCAATGCCAGCAGCACTGCTCTCATCTCCAGGACACTGATGTGCAAGTAGGCCTCCTGAGGAGACCAACGGTCTTTCCCAGATAATGCACCCCCCAATCTGGTAGGCATCTGTGGTCACTATGGTCCTGGATTGAGGGGGAAACAAAGGGTCATCCCATAAGGATCTCGTCTAACTCCATCTACCAAGATGGATCTTTCTTGCAAGTTTCCATTATCAAGATTGGATGATTAAATGAGTGAGTACGGATGGACCACTGCAAGGCTAGAAGCCATTGAACTATTCTCATATGAATGCAATGGGAACTAAGGTGACAGCTACTGCCATGGAACCCAGGGTTTGAAGAACAAGAGCAGCTGGCACTTTTCATTTCAGTAAAACGGATTGGACTTGGCACCTTATCTTTTGTAGTCCATGAAGTGGTAGAGAAGCTATGGAAGAGACTTTATTGAGTTGTGCTCCGATGTACTCCAAGTCTTGATTGGGGGACAGCTGAGACTTTATGCAACTTGTGAAGCCTAGGGACACAAACAGATGTATGATGAATTCTAAGTTTTGGATCAGTAGATGCCTGGTGGGGGTGGAGAGGAGCCAGTCGTCTAGATAAGGAAATACCCAGAATCCGTGTAATCTCACGTGGGCCGTGATGGCCGCCATACATCTGAAAACCCTGGGGGCCGTGGTGAGACCAAATGGCAGTGCTCTGAACTGGTAATGATTGGCTCCAGCTGAAAGCGGAGAAACCTTCTTGAGCACTTGTCTATTTTTATGTGATAATATGCATCTTGAAAGTCTATAGAGCACATCCAATAGTCTTTCTCTAGAAAAGGGAGAATAGACAAACTTGACCATCCAGAATTTTGTCTGCTGGACAAACTTGTTTAGAAGGCTGAAGTCTAGTATTGGCCTCTAGTCCCCTGTCTTTTTTGGCACTAAAAAGAATCGAGTAAAACCTGGATTCTAACTGGTCTCGTCAGACATCCTGGATGACTTTTTTTGCAGCAGCCTTTGTATTTCCTTTGCGGCTAGATCCCATTGATGCGGTGGAACATCGGGGATTTTCCTTTGAGAATGCAAAGTTATGCTGAAAGGGATTACTGTAACTTCTGACAATGATTTCCTGCACCCAAGAATCGGATGCTATTCTTCGCCAGGCTGACAGACGCAGAGAAAGTCTTCCCCCAACTGCTTCCAGAGGTAAACAATCGGGCCTCCTTTCAAGAATGCTTGTAGGGCTGTCCAGAGAAGGAATCCCTGGACCCCTGGTTTCACAGGCCACTTCTGCCTTGGGGTTGGCATCTTCCATCTGAGCTCCCCCGTCAGCCTCAAGGGGAGCTGGAGCCACATGCGTAACTGAACGGACCCTGGGACTTCTTAAACCACATTTTCCCCACTCCTCTGATTCCTGGAGAAGGATCGTTGATGGGTGGAAAAACAAATGCCCATGGCAGACAGGGTCTTATCATCCTTTTCACACCTGGTTAATCTGTCCTTTACTTCAGGGACAAGCAGGGAAGATCCGTCAAATGGAGCGCTGACGAAGGAAGACTTGAAGGGCTCCGTGAAGACACACAAGCACATCCAGACATGTTGCCTAATGGCAATGCTGGAACCTGCTGCTCTGGCCGCCCCTTCTACTGCATGGGCAGTGTGTGGCATGGATGAGTTTAATACAAACTCC
The DNA here is from genome assembly GCF_019279795.1 of Protopterus annectens. Classification (NCBI taxonomy): domain Eukaryota; kingdom Metazoa; phylum Chordata; order Ceratodontiformes; family Protopteridae; genus Protopterus; species Protopterus annectens. The sequence continues at coordinate 1,771,796,715 of NC_056733.1, forward strand.
AGGGTGACTAGCTGTGAGGCGACCTTATCTTGAACCTCGATGGACACAGCCTCAGCTAGAGTTTCTAATAATTCCTTAATCAGGTCTCTCTGGAGTCTAGTAAAATGTGCCATAAAGTTCAATGACCCAAGTGCAAAGATCGATGGAAGTGCAGCCCCACTTTCCAAACCTGTCCATCATCCTAGACTCCCTTGTTAGGAGGATGAACAGAAAGACTCTCTTCGGCTAGTTCCTTTCTGGTGGCAGTCGCCACCACCATAGCATCTACTGGCAAACCCTTTGCCCAATATTGGTGGTCTTCTGGTGGAAATACTTTGTCAGGTCTCCAGGGAATGGGCTCTATGGAGTTAGGAGCCTTCTAAACCCACTGTGCGATTAGCTTGAAAAGGTAGTCAGCAGGTGAGGACACCCAGGAGGCAGATGGTCAGGAACCAAAGACTTGCAAGTTTCCTCCGAGGATGGGTCTTGGGACTTCCAGTCACCCCTCTGTTTTAGTATTTCTAGGTAGTTTCTGAAGGAAACATCTTCAGGGGATGACTGTGGGGAACCTGGCCCCTTCATCGAAATCCATGTACTCTGCGACGGATTCTTCAGGGGAATCCAGATGCTTCTTCTTGCATGTCTTCTTTTAGGGTGGCTCCTCAGCGGTAATCTCTGGGGAGGACACTGTAGAGGAGGGCCCTGTAACTGGGCAATTTGAAGCTTCAGTGCTCGCTGTTAACTCTGGACTAGAGGAAATGGAAATATGGCACTCCAATGTGGGTGGGGCCAGCTGGGAGCCCATGGAGGCCAAGGCTCTCTCCATAACCCCAAAGGCAGTACCCCTGAAAAGGAGTGGGAGCCTGGAACAGAGAAAGACCACCTTGGAACAGAGGTCACACTCAGCTCCAATGGACCGTCCTTCAAGGTTGGAGCCAGGGAAGGACTCGAAACTGTCAAAGTTTCTGGAACCAAGATCAGCATCATACCCAAACCAGAAGCTGATTTGAAAACCTTGGAACTGATAGAGGGGTCTCGGCCCCGAGACTCAGTCGGCTCCATGGCAGGAGCAGATTGATATCAGTGCAACCTCCAGTGCTGAGGTGGACATACCTAACAGCACTGAAGCAGCCAGCACCGGGGTTACTGAAGTGCTGGACTCCGAAACTGAAGTCGAAGTTGGAGGAGGAGTCCAGAGAGAAAAGGTCCCCAATCCAGACGGGAGAGGAACCTGAGAAGGGGCAGGACTACCTCTGGCCAGCAACTCTGAGAGACTCCTGGAGTATAGTACGGAAAGCACCAAAGGAGAGACTGTTTTTTCAATAAATGGACTAGGTAATTGTCTCATGTAGGGATCTATATTTGGAGAATATCTCGTCCCGGACATTTCCAATATAGGCTTAGGCACCGAGAGGGTGGGCTGTGTCTGTATCAGTGCAGATGTAAATGTCTGTTGAGCAGTAGGCAAAGTCGTTGCTCAGTCAGAACCTACACAGGCTGGCGCTGACAAGGCTGTTGACAGCTCCATTGAAGTTGATGGTGCCAAGGAGGCACTAGCTTGAAGCTTCGGAACCTTATCGGCTCCAAAGGGTGCAGAACCGAGAACTTATGTTTAGGAGCCTCTGGAACAAAGGGTGAAGTCAGTAACAAAAGGCTTTTCTTCTCTGGTAGGTCTTGTTTCGTGTCTGCCTTGGACATGGCTTCGCTAAAAGGGGATTTAAGTAGACCTTTAAGCTTATTCCTGCACTCTGCTAAGGTTCAGTTCTCCGACTGAACCCCTTACATAATTTGCAATCCAAATCCACATGAGGTGCACCTAAGCAGCGGACACATGAAATATGCCCATTGGAATCAGGCATCTTTCCATCACAGTCTCGAAAGTGTTTAGCCTTTAGATGGTTCCTCAGGCTGTTTATCAGACATGTCAAAGATAGTCAAGGGTGAAAAACAAAAAAAGCACGCCCAATAATTACACTCACATGCACACAAATGAATGAAAGGGAAAGCAAGGAGGAGACAAGATTTACCAATAATGGTAGATAAGATTACCTAAGGTAAAGGGGCAAGTACCAATGAAGGTACTAAAGGAAAACCCAAAAAGGGTTAGAAGAAAAAGGACAGAGGAGTATACAACTATATATGGATAGCGAGAGAAAAGGGAGAAGACATTTTTAAAGCTATCTCAATAAAATTAGAAATTAAAAAAACACTTAGCTGAGAGACAGGCTGATGAGACTTGCTGACAGAGTGGCAAACGAGATCTGAGATAACATACACAGGGGCACTGTGGGTAGAGACTTGGCTTGAGAGTTTTTGGCTGGTGCGAGCTGCGTAATGGCTGAGCTGGTTCAAAGGATCAAAACCAATTCCCAACGGTCAAGAATAAACAAAGACTGACATCAGATCCTGTAATTAGTGACTGGATACAAAAATATTTATTGCAAAAAACTCCCATGACTAAGATTCACCTACTAAATCCATCATAACAGTTGTATCTTGATACCAGCAGTAGAGGTACAGAATCTTTGGTTATTTTTTTCCCAAATCTTTGAGAAACAGTCCCAAATAACTCCTTACTTTTTGGGAAAGAGGGAAGGCTAGGAGATTTTGTGTTGGGAAGGCTCTGCTGAGTCGCAGATGCTCCCTTAAATTATCTCAGGTATGAAGGCCATCACAACTCCACTACTGGTCAGGTTGCCATTTTCTCCTCAACTGGCCTTTTTTCCCCTTCTGTGGCTTTCCTTTATCCCACCTCAAGTGGAAGGGACAGCGTTTGGTGGGTTATTTCTACTATATGTAGCAGGGAGGGAGGAGTGAAACACTGACTGCACAGTCCACCCACCCCTCAGACTTTTAAACATCTGATCTGTCATGGGTCCACACAACTCCTATAAAGGGGAACAAAGAAGTTATGACTTCACTTGCTCAAGCAGGGGCTGTGCCATCAGGGATGCATGTCTCCACATAATTAACCTTGCAGCTGCTGGCTTGAACAATGCATCCACTGCAAAATAGCTACATCTGACACAGTGCTTTCCAGCAAGGGAGGAGAGAGGTTGCAAATACCCAACAATATACCTCTCAGGGTTTTGTCTTCTACCTCCAGCACCTTGTCCTGAAATTGGGGCAAGCGAGTTCCTCGCAACTCAAGCCTGATGAACTGGCAACTCTCAGCCCTGATGGCATGGGGGCAAACATGGAAACCTTCCTCCCCAAACAATCAAGTACTTGGCTTTTGCTGTCACTGGAGAAAGGATTTCTGGTTGGAGCACCAGAAGATCCTGTGCTACCTATTGACAGCATAGTTGGATAAGTAGTTGGGTTCTTGCATAAATACTTGCAGGAGTTTATGACCCTAGAGAATCAGGGTTTCTCATGGGAGTTGAGCAACTGAATCCAGCTCCAAAGATACACTGCTGAAGGCATTTTCCAGAGCTTCAACAATTGGAGCAATCACTAAGGGTTTACTCTATAATAACCCAAAAACTCCTATGCATCTTTTCGAGGCATTGGAGTAAGCTTTCTTTCAGCTTCTAGAAATCACTCATTTTATGGAGGCTGTGTCCAAATGAAAAATCTTATAGTGGGGAATAAGAGGATAAGGTGACCTCAGTGTCAGACATGTAAGAAAGGAACACGTCATCTGGTTAGCATAAGCCACTTGTCTAACTCTTGTCTGAAGAATCAGATTTTTCATAGGGGGGTGTTTCCCTGCTCATTTGACTGGGAATCACCCCAACACAAATAATTCATCTGACAGAGGCTACAGGTTCTTATAGAAAGACAGTAAATCCTGTGCCAGTCTCAACAGGTTCTGGGAGAGGGTCTGGGCGGGAGAGAGAGAGAGCCCCCCCCCCCCAACTCAGGCTGGGGCAGCAGACATCTGAGGTTTAAGTGTCTTATTTATCTGTCCTTTGATGACCAAGTTAATTGCCTTTTTCAGGAGTAACCTGTCGTGATATTTATACTACTAGGAAAAATTTGCCATGGCATTGGGGAACTTCCCCTACTCTTTTCATTAGGTGCCGTAAGATATTCTATATACACCTGAACTACCACTAACTCAAGTAGATACAACCTTGGTTTAACGTTTCATCAGAAGGGCGATGCACTCACTGCAGTGTCAGCAGTTGACAGACCTGGTATGTGAACAGAAAATGGAGCTTTCTGCACCAAAGGCAAGTGTGCTACCTGTTGTGTCACCGACACTTCTTTGGGCATACGTTAAAGGGTAGTGCTCACCTTCAAAGTCTCCAGTCACAAGTAAGTACTGATGACCTTAATGATAGCCACTGACATTCCTGACTAAAAAAACCAAGGGTACATCACTCTCACTCTCTGTTATCAGGATATGGCCGTCAGAACTATCCACCTGCACAGATTTAGGCAAGACTTCAGCTTGGGAGGATGTGTGGTGGCCACTAGGGGGAGCATCACCTGAAGCTTTTTTCCTATGTAGGCAAGTGGGATGGAGGTTATGAAAAGTCCCTTAGCTAAATCATTATGCCCTGAAACCCAGGGGAGGGAGCCACAATACTCTTAATATGTTGCTGCACACTCCATGCTCTCTTTCATACAGGTGCTTCTCTGTGCTCTTTAGGTTGGAAATTCTCAGGTGAACACGTAAGATGTCATAGCAGCCCCAGACAAGAGATGCAGCCTTTACTGATTTAGGTATTGAGAATTTTTGCTTTCTCTTTGATGGTCTTCTGACTGCATCTTGCACAATGGGATCAAGAGGAAATGTTACGCTCTATGCTGAAACAAAATCATTTGACTACGAAAGCCATGGTGCGGAATCTTTTTTCAAGAAATACATCCAAGTCACTACAGATGCTGACATCTAACCTGATGACTGACAATAATTTACAACAAACTGCATTAATATATGACATTCTAAAGCCACTAAACAGTAAACATGCAAAGTTAAAATGACAAAGAGCTACAAGTGAAGTACTTTTCCCAAATATGGAAGCCATGCTGAATCAGTAAACTGATGACACACTATATTCACACTGACAACAATATTCCTTTATCAAACTGCAGCAAGAAAAAAATAAAATCAACAACTGCATAGATGGATATTACTCATATTCTACAGGTGTCCTAATGTCCAGGTGGGAAGGGGTCCACCTAGCCAAGACACGGGAAGGGTAAAACATTTTGGAAATCGGGCCATATGTTGCAACTTCTGTGGCAGAACTCCCAAGTGATAGTACTATGGCAACAGTGAACACTCAAACATCTTCAGGTATCAGAAACAGTGAAAGGAGAATATACAAGGGGATCCTACTTTCTAAGAAACTGAAAAGGCATTTAATGCCTTCACCAGATGTTGAGGTAACCTAGAGTATTAGATGATGACTGCTTACGTATGAAGCAATCAGATCTGTGGACAGGCCCACTGTTTTACTATGTACAGCAACACAAAGCTCACTTGTGAGAAACTGAAAAATTCCTATTTCCACTGTCTGGATTTTGCTTTGCTGATCTGGGAAATGCACTTCATGCAGAACTAGGCCTGACTTGTTTGCCTGTTCGAAAATGATCACTGTGAAGCTGCACAGATAGAGCAACTTTCCTCCAGCTTATGTAGCACATCAACATAGCATTTGCTGGCTACCACCTTCAGACTCTGTGGATGGAAATCAGTATGAAGGAATAAGAAGTTATGTACCTACCATAACGTTCCATGTTAGTTGTAGTCTTCTTGCCTACTTTCTTGCTGGTTGGGTTTGGAGCCGATCCTCAGCTCAGACTCGGCCATCTTCAAAAGCTCGAGAGCTGCTTACTGGCTCAAGGCCCCCCTATATCCCATGATGCCTGGCGCTAGATACCCAGATCTCGTTTGGTAAACCTAACTACAGACATAATAATAACAATTAAAATAATAATAATATAGTAAACCTGTAGTAGGATGCATGAACCTACTGGAGAGACTGATAGTGAGAAGTAATAGCCAGAGAAGACTCAGCCAGTGATAAAAAACACAAGGAACTCTTCTCGGTCTACTAGAATAGGGGGATGGAGGGTGGGACCAAGAAAGAAGGCGAGAAGAAGACAACTAACATGGAACGTTATGGCAGGTACATAACTTCTTAATGTTAAATTTTCTATCTCGCCTTCATTCTTGCTGGTTGAGACAGCATCCCTTGCACCTCAATCCTGGGTGGCTCATTGGAACAGACTCTCCAGAACAGTGGAACCAAAATTAGCTCTGCTCCTGGAGGCCACATCCATCTTATAATGTGAAATGAAGGTATGAGGATTGGCCCATGTAGCTGCCGCACAAATAGTTTCCATTGGCAATCTTGCCTGAAAAGCCACTGAAGTAGCTAGAGCTCTAGTGGAGTGAACTTTTAGTTTAGCAGGAAGCTCTTTATTCCTTAACTGATATATAAATGTAATAATAGATGTCAACCACCCAGATAAGGTTACTTTCGACACAGGTATACCTTGTTTACCCTCAGCATAGGACAGGAACAACTGGTCTGATTTTCTGATTGGCTTGGTTCTATGCAAGTAAAAGCGTAATGGTCTATGAATGTCCAACTGATGTAATTTGTATTCCGCTTTGTTGGAATAATTTGGAAAAAACACAGGCAGGTCAATGGACTGATTCAAATTATTATCAGAAGCAACCTTTGGAAGAAAGGAAGGGTTAGTCCTAAGAGAAACTCTATCATTGTGAAAAACTAGGTAAGGAGGACAAACAAAAAGAGCCTGAAGTTCAGAAACTCTTCTAGCCGACGTAATTGCAACCAGAAGGGTTTTCCAAGAAAGAAACTTCAAGGAACAAGAAGCTGCAGGTTCAAAGGGGGGCAGTATCAGGGAAGCTAAAATCAAATTCAGATCCCACGGAGGCAGGGGATCTCTTACTGGGGGGGGGCCTGAGTAGAGTGGTCCCTTTAAAAAAGGATTTACAAAGCTTATAGGACACATGATGCTTGTATCAGATAGGCCCGTATGAAAGTTTGAAATTGCAGCTAGCTGAACTCTAATCGTGGCAGAAGAGGATCCAGCTCGAAAAAGTTCCACTAGAAATTCTAAAATATGGCGCACAGGGGCTGAAAAGGGATCTATATTCCTGGTCTCTGCCCACAAGGAAAAACGTTTCCACTTACTAGCATAAGTTTTTCTAGTGGCAGACTTATGCGAGGATAAGATGATTTCACGCACCAAGTGGGAGACGTTTGGAAGCCTGGCTAAGGTCGGAAGTGGAGCAACCAAGCAGTGAGCTGGAGAGATTGAAGAGATTGGTGCAGCCTGCCCGACTGATGGATCAGGAGGTCTGGAAGTGGGTCCAGGGCTGCTCTAGAAGGTGATGATGCAGGAACAGGAACCAAATTTGTCGAGGCCAGTAAAGGGCAATGAGAATCATCTTGCATCCCAATGTGGTAGCTTTCTGAATTAGTTTGGGAACCAGGGGAAACAGAGGGAATGCATAAAGAAGTCCCTGAGGCCAATCGTGAACTAGAGCATCTCTGGGGAAGTGTCTGGGAAGAGGGAGGAGAGAGAAGAAATTGTCGCACTTGCTGTTGAAGGGGGTGGCAAAAAGGTCGCAGCAAGGCTGACCCCATCTGCGGTAGATTCTGTCCGCCACAGTCTGATTGAGAGACCACTCGTGAGGCATGAGAATTGCTCTGCTCAGCCTGTCTGCTATAAAGTTGGACTTCCCAGGGATGTGCGCTGCTATCAGAAACCATTGGGAAGAGATCACGCACTGCCAAAGTCTGAGTGCTTCTCGACATAAGGGGTAGGACCTGGTTCCGCCCTGTACCATACTACTGACATATTGTTTGAACTGCAATGGTCCCAGTGGGAAGAGAGTTCTGAAGAGCTTGCAGTGTTAAAAGCACGACCCTCATCTCCAAGACGTTGATATGCAGATGGTACTCGTGAGGCTGCCAGGTGCCCTGGATTGTTCTGCCCTGAAAATGCCCCCCCCCACCCAATCAGGGAGGCATCCGTGGTCACCGTAGCTACTGGAGGAGGAAGAACAAATGGTCTGCCCTGGTGTAATGATGGGGAAACCATCCACCAAGCAAGCTGGTTTTTGCATGACTGTGATCATTATCATGTGAGACATTGGGAGTTGCTGGAAGGACCATTGTGTGAATAGCATCCACTGAAGAATCCTCATGTGAAACCGTGCAAGGGGGACTAGTATGAAAGCCGCTGCCACAAGAACCAATGCTCTTAGGACGAATCTGGCCTGAATTTTTTTGCATCCTAATAAGACCTGCACATGTCGTCGAATGTCACTCTGTCTACTGGAAGTCTCGCTGACATGTCCTTTGTATTTACGTTTGCGCCTATAAAGGTGATAGATTGACAAGGCGACAATGCAGACTTTTCGAAATTTATTGTGATGCCTAGTATGGAGCAAGTTTGGATGGTGTAGTCTCTGGCTCGCAGCAAGTGATGCCTGGTGGTTGCAGTAAGGAGAGAGTCATCTAAATATGGAAACACATGGAATCCTTGCCATCTCAGGTGAGCAGTAACTACTGCCAAACATTTGGTGAACACCCTGGGGGCTTGTAGTGAGACCAAAGGGCAGAGCTCTGAACTGATAATGACTGGCTCCCAGCCGGAAGTGGAGGAATCTTCTGGAGCGTCTGTCCATTTTGATATGGTTGTATGCGTCCTGAAGATCTATGGAGCACATCCAATTGTCCTGACCCAAAAAGAGTAAAATGGACTGTAGCGTGACCATCCGGAACTTCGTTCTTTGAACAGACCCGTTTAGTCTGCTGAGATCCAGAATGGGTCTCCAGTTCCCTGTCTTTTTTGGTACCAAAAAGAACCTTGAGTAAATTCCGGATCCTTGCTGGTCTGCTGGGACTGAGTGTATGGCTCTTTTTCTTAGCAGTTTTGAAATTTCTTGAACTGCTTGATCCCTTAGATTGGGTGGAACATCTGGAAGGGATTTGTTGGCAATCTAGGGAGTGCGAAGGAAGGGGATTTTGTAGCCTTCGGATATGATAGACAGTACCCATTTGTCTTGTGTTATACTTTGCCAGGGTTTTGGGTACAGCGATAATCTTCCCCTGACTGTCTCCAAAGGTGGACAGCCGGGCAGCACCTCAGGGATGCTGGAAGGGCTTGTCAGAGAAAGATTCTCTTTGGCCCTGATTTTGCGGACCCCCTCTAACCCGAGGGCGGCGTCTATTGTTGTTCCCTCCTCTGCCCCTGGAGGAGAACTCTCCACGTGTGTCAGGAATGGCTCCCTGGGCTTTCCGGAACCACATCTTCTCACTCTTCTGACTCTTGGGATACGGTCTTGAAGGAGTGGAAAAACGGACTCCGACAGCAGAGAGAGTCTTGCCTTCTTGCTCACACCTGTGGTCCAAAAAGAGCAGAACCATCAAAGGGGGTGTTGGTGAAACACGCCCTGAAGGGTTCTGCAAAGTTACATAATCGCATCCAAGCATGCCTCCTCAAGGTCACGCCTGTGCCTGCAGCTCTACTCGGACCATCAGCTGCATAAGAGATGAGCCGCATGGAGGAGTTTACTACCGAATTAAGAGTCGCCAACTGGGAGGCAACTTTAGCCTGGGTCCCCGCAGCTGATGGATCTAGAAGGGTATCTCCTAGCTCTTTGAGGAGATCCCGTTGAAGGCGGGTAAAGTGGCACAAGTAGTTCACTGACCTCATGGAGAAGGTCGGTGAGGAAAACATCCGCTTCCCACATCTGTCCATCGTCCTAGATTCCTTATTAGGGGGATGGACAGACGAAGAAGTTTCAGCCAACTCCTTTTTTGTGGCCGCTGCTACCACCATGGCATCAACGGGAACATCCTTGGTCAGAAATTGCTCGTCTTGTGGGGCAGTAATAAATTTTGTGGGCCTGCGAGGAGTTAGTTCCATTGTGTCTGGAGCTGACCACGCCTTTCGAGCCACCACAGACAACAGTGGATCGAAAGGCGGAGACATCCAGGAGGTGGAGGGTCGGGAACCAAACGTGTCCAGGAATACAGACTCATCCTCGGAAGGGTTAAGGGTAGTCCAGTTCCCCCTCTGCCTAAGAATCTCAAGGATGTCTGAGAAGGAGACGTCCTCAGTGTGGGATCTCAGGGACCCTTCAGACTCCTCCAAGTCGGTATCTGAAGTGACAGACTCAGGGGAGTCAATATGCTTACTCCTGCATTTCCTCTTTCGAGGGAGCTCCTCTGAATGAACAGGGGAGGCCTCGGAAGAGGAAGATACACCCAATGGGGTGCCCTGGAGCGCTTGTTCCCCACGCTTGGGGTCTGGAGGAGGGGCAGAGGCAGGAGCAGGCACCATGGGGGGAGGAGCCGATGAGGCTGACTCAGATGCCAGCACACTCCTCATGACCTCGAAGGCGCCTCTTCCCGATAACGGAGAAGGCTCCGGCTCCAAAGAGACCGGAATCCTTCCTGGCACCGAGAGAGACGGCTCCGAAGCCGATGTAGGAGCCGAACTCACCTGCGCCAAAACTCCGAGAGGGAGAACGGGGTCGGACAAGGGTCTGATGCCACTCGCCCCCTCGGAGCCGACGACGGAGTCCTGGCACCCAGATCCCTCCAAGGACGGCACCATGGAAGAGATCGGAGCAGACGATGGAACCAAAAGGGTAGGTATCGGTGCCGATGGTCCCACGATCCCAGCCTCAGCATGCGCCGGCTCAGAGTTCAAGGGATGAGTCGAAGGAGGAACTACTGCAGAGGCAGGTAGAGCCGAACCCTGATGAGGGGGGCTGGATAACATTTAAGCCAGGGCCTGTGATTTTACAAGCCTGCTCACCACTCTCTCCAAATCATGGTCAGATAGTCTAGACTACCGTGAAGAGTGGGATCGGTGACTTCGATCCGACTGCAACAAGGGCGACCCCGGAGCCGAGTGTATTGACTCTAAGGATGGTGATCTGGAGCGTTTTCGATTCCCTGACATTTCCGAAAGAGTCAGGGCCGACCGGGAGATAGGTACTTCGGCTCCAGTCGGAGCTGAAGTTGGCTTGGAGATAGGTACTTCGGTTCCAGCCGGAACAGAAGTTGAAGCAGACGCCACACCCGACGACGGCTCCGAACTGGGAGCCAGCGGCTTTGATGGCTTGGAAGGTTTCACTGACTGAGCCTTGGCCAGTGATCCTTCAGGTTTAAGCAACCCCTAAGGATAAGCTTATTTCTACGCTCCTGCAGGACTCTTGGACTAAAGGCGTGACACACCGAACAAGACTCCTGCAGGTGTGGGGCGCCCAAGCAATAGACACAAGAAGTGTTGACCATCTGTCAGTGACATTTTCTGACAGCATGAGTCACACTTCTTGAATCCAGACACTTTTGTGTCTTTAGACATTCCTGTAAAGGAAAAATCAAAATATAAAGAAAGAGTACAAGGGGAAGTAGTTAACTAGAAAAAAACGCACACAGTCCACACAAGTTACCACACCCTAACAGCACACACACCCTCTTATAATAGAAGAAAGGCTAAACAGACCTACCAGCTACCACAATTTTTCTACCTTAAAAAAGAAAACCAGGATAAGCCTCTAACTAAAAACGGCTTACCTTAAAAAGGAAAACGGGAGTGGGGAAGGGAGGGGAAAACTCTCTAAGAAGAAAACGAGTTTCCAAGGGAGGGATTAAACACCAACAAATACTACAACTAGGTATGAAAACTAAGTATTCTAACTAATAATATACAAAAAGGTCCTCTATATATCAATAAAGTGAAAAAATACGAGCTGAGCCAGTAAACGCAACCTCGTAGCAGAAGCGGCAAACGAGATCTGGGTATCTAGCGCCAGGCATCATGGGATATAGGGGGGCCTCGAGCCAGTAAGCAGCTCTCGAGCTTTTGAAGATGGCAGAGTCGGAGCCGAGGATCGGCTCCGAACCCAACCAGCAAGAATGAAGGCGAGATAGACAACTTAACATCTTTAGTTCTAGGAGGGCAAAAAAAATCTTTACATTCATGTGGGGTTTCCTTTGGCATGGGAGCCAATCTTGCTTTACCTGAAGCTCCTGACCCCAGTGTAATTAATCCAAGGTGGCTACAGTTATATTCCGGTTTGGGAGAGGACAAAAAAATGGGAGATGAAGGTTAAGGATCAGTTGCTGATCTCCTTTGTAAATCTCTGATATAAACAGGCTGGCATGAAAGGTAGTAGTCTACTGGTTGGTCCTTTCAGTTCCTTACATTCCTCACATACCAAAGCATTCTCCTTGTGTGAAACCTACCAACTATCAACAAAATTGTTAACATATGATAAATGAACCAAGACCTCAGACCTTTTGAATCTGGGAGGCTGATAAGACCTACCACTAGCATAATCCTTGTCTCTCTCAAGTTTACCTAGGTTCTGTTTTTTTTTTTTCTAATTTCTCATCCACATCTTTTAGAACAAGTATTTTTTGTGCTCAAGTCATAAGCAAAAGGTCATTCTGTATACTAACATGGAGTTTCATAATCTCATAATTCAATGACAACAGTATTCTTTAGTTATTTTTAATAGCTTTCATAATCTGTATTCAACAACAATTAAAATGAGTCAGACACGTACAGTAAACAGAGAGCAGTGACCAATAAAATTTATTTATCTTTGTTTACCGGGGTAGTGCACTGACCTCAGTGGACCATATGAAGACATAGCCCAGGTGAACAGGATCACATAAGAAATGAACAAAACATATTTACAGACACAAGCTCTCACACACATTATATACATACATCTATATATTTAAATATGCAAGAATATGCTACAAAAATTCATTCAAGATGCAGTTACTGTCAAAACATGGATGGAAAAATGGAATTATGCTTAGCAGAGCTTTATGGATAAGATGTCATCATAATGACGGAGATGGCTTATGCTAGAGGGGATAGCAGCATATCATTATATAAAAAGGTATGAAGACTTAAAAATGCAAGTGAGAATACTTGCACGAAAGTATACCACGGGGAGAAAAAGTACAGTTTTGTACCTACCATAAATGTAGATGTTAGAGTGCTAATACAGCTGCAGTCATAACAGATGGGTTCTCCTGCTGTCAGGCGGGTCCTCGGTCGGCCGAATTCCAAAGTCTAGGTCCGGCGTCGGTTGTCGTCGCTTCTTCCCTGACGTCAGTGCGACAGAGGTATAAAAGAACCAGCAGACGCCATTTTCTTCAGTTTTTCTTGCTCCAGATGTCAGGTGCCTCCAGAAGGAAGGCAATACATAAATTTGTGTAATAAAGCAATGCCATATAATCAAAATACAGTAGTGCAAGCAAATACATCATGAATGAATACCCCAATCAGGTTGCATGAGGATATGTTAGCCAGTAGGCCTGTCCCAAGAGGGGAAGGAGGGAGGGAAACCTGGACTGCAGCTGTATTAGCACTCTAACATCTACATTTATGGTAGGTACAAAACTGTACTATGTTCATCGTGCATACAGCTGCAGTCATAACAGATGGGTAGAATCCCAAAGCTAAGAAAGGGGTGGTAGGCACTAGGTGGAACTAGGAGGAGCCAGAATGCCCTGCAAGACTGCAGTGGCAAAGCCCGCTCTAGATTTGGAGTATAGTGGAAGGTGGTAGTGCTTGGAGAAGGTATGCACAGAGCTCCAAGTGGCTGCTTCTAAAATATCTTTGGTAGGAACTCCTCTGAGAAAGGCTGCAGAGGTAGCCATGGCCCTTGTGGAGTGAGATCTGATGCCTGTAGGTACAGTTTTGCCATGAAAAGAATAGTAAAAGCGTATGCAGTGGGCTATCCATTTTGAGATTGTCTGTTTGGAAATTGGCTTTCCTTGAGCTCCTATAGCATAGGTCACAAAGAGCTGTTCTGATTTTCTGAAAGGCTTTGTTCTGTCCAAATAATAATGCAGTTGTCTGTGGATGTCCAAGGAATGTAGTAATCTCTCCCCTTTGTTTTGAGGATTAGGATAAAAGGTAGGTAAAGTGTATGGCCTGATTCAAAGCTACCCTGGATACCACTTTTGGCACAAAGGACAGGTTGGTTTGTAAGGAAACTCTGTCCTGATGGAAGATGATAAAAGGCTGCACAGCCATGAGAGCTTGTAGTTCCGAAACCCTACGAGCTGAGGTAATAGCCAGAAGGAAAGCTGTTTTCCAGGACAAATATTGCAAATCTGATGAGGCAGCTGGCTCAAAAGGAGGCAAGGTCAGTTTTTCCAGAATGAAATTGAGATTCCAAGCAGGTATTGGTTGTTTCCTTGGGGGGTTTAGATTCTTAGCCCCTCAGAGGAACTGTCTTAAGAGGGGGTGAGAGAATAAGGGTGGATCAGTGTTGTGTTCTGCAGAAATGGCTGAGGCATGGATTTTGATGGAGGAGAATGAAAGTCCACTGCTTAGCAGCTCAGCTAGACACTGTAATATTTGAGGTAAATTCAGTTTTCCAGGATCCTGGCCCTTTTTCTCATTCCAGACACAAAACTGGTTCCATTGTGCGGAGTAAGGTTTTCTAGTAGACGGCCTTCTAGCCTCCAAAATGACATCCTGCACCTCCTTGGAGAGTAGGGTCTGTTGTGATGCTAAGGAATCTTCCATGCGGCTAGATTGAGTGTTTTTAGCTGACTGTGAAGAGTTTTGAAGCTGTGCTGAGTCAGGAGAAGAGGCATTAGAGGCAGGGTCCATGGTGAGGAATGCGTCAGGCTTCTCAGGAGTGGGTACCAGTGTTGTCTTGGCCAGTCTGGAGCAATGAGAATCATCTGTGGTCTGTCTGCTCTGGTCTTCAATAGAACTTTGGGCAGCAGAGGAAGAGGTGGGAAGGCATAAACTGTCATTGATGTCCAACTGAAAGAGAGAGCGTCCACTCTCCAGGCCTTTGGATGAAAAATCCTTGAGCAGAATTTTGTCAATTGGTGATTTTTGTGGGTGGCAAAGAGATCTATGTCTGGCCTTCCCCATGCTTGGATTATCTCTGTAAAAACTTGAGGATGCAACTTCCATTCGTGTGGATCTGTCATATTTCTGCTTAGGTTGTCTTCCAGCGTGTTTTCCTTGCCTGGCAAGTACTGTGCTTGTAGTTCGATTTGTAAGTCCATGGCCACATTCCAAAGTGACATGGCCAGTATGCATAGGGGGTATGAATGTGTTCCTCCCTGTTTGTTTATGTACCACATTACTGTGGTGTTGTCCATTCTTATCAATAGTTGACCTGGTTGCAGAAGGTCTTTGAAAGCTATAATAGCATTTATTACTGCTAGCATTTCCTTCTGATTGATGTGAAGTTGCTTTTCTTTTTGGGACCATTTGCCCTGAATGCACCGATCTGTTATGCGCGCCCTCCAGGCGTAGTCCGAGGTGTCTGTTGTGATGACTTGATTTGCTTGAGGCTTGCTGAATGGGAGACCTGTGTTTGTTTGGCATGCTTGAGCCCACCACAGAAATTCCTTTTGAAGACATGGAATTAGTGGTATTATTGTTTCCAAACTGTGGCTGTGTTGAGACCATAGGTTTTTCAGGTACCATTGAAGTTTCCTCATATGCAGCTTTGCACATGGGATTAGTAAGATGCAAGATGCCATGAATCCCAGAGCCTGCAGGATTTTCCTTGCAGTCAGGCTAGTGCAATTTGCTAGTGTTCTGAAGTATTGAGTTAGTTGCCCCTGCTTCTCTGGCATGAGGTAGGCCATCTGGGTGTTTGTGTCCAAGTTGGCACCCAGGAAAATTATTTTCCGAGAGGGTATTAGCCTTGATTTCTTTTTGTTGACTGTGTATCCCAGAGAATTCAACAACATTATTACATAAGCCAGATGTTTCAGAAGAATGTGCTTGCTGTCCGCTTGGATCAGGCAGTCGTCCAAATAGGGGTATATTTGTATCCCTTGAAGTCTGCAGTAGGCAATTACTGATGCCAGGCATTTCGTGAATACTCTGGGCGCAGTAGATCAGCCAAAGGGCAATGCAGAGAATTGACAATGGGTTGAACATGCAAGAAATCTGAGGTATCTTCTGCAATCTTGTCTGATTGGGACATGCAGGTATGCCTCCTTGAGGTCCAATGTTACCAGCCAAGACTCCTTGCCCAGCATGGGAAGAAGCTGCTGTAGAGTGAGCAGCTTGAATTTTGGTACGAGTAGAAACGTGTTTAGGATGGATAAGTCCAAAATAGGTCTCCAATCTTTTCCCTTCCTTGGTACCAGGAATAGTCTGGAATAGAAACCTTGACCTTGTTCGTGCGTAGGTACCTCTTGAATAGCTTTCATGTCTATGAGATCTGAAATTTGTCTTTGTGCCTCTGCCCTTTGATTGTGTGGCAGGTTTGGCATGCCTCTCATTTTTGGAAGGGTGTGAAAATGGAATCTGTAGCCTCTGTTTATAATGTCCAGGACCCATTTGTCTTTTGTGACAATATGCCAATTTTTTGAAAATAATGCCAGTTTTCCACCTAAGGGTGCTGCCATTTGAGTCTTGCTTGGCATGCAAAGGGAAAGTCATTGGGCTTGCTTTCTGAATGGTTGCGAGTTATCCTCACCACCTCTTTGTGTAGGAGCTTGCCATTGTCTGCCTCTAAACGATCCTTGGGATTGCCCTCTGCCCCTCGGGCGCCTGTATCTACCTCTTTGGGGTCTGTCTGTGGCTGGAAAGGACCAATTTTTGGAAGGGCAATTTCTACTGAAACGTGGGGGTTGTACCTGTAGAAAATCTTTCACAGTTTGCATTGATTTAGCCTTTTCCTCCATTTTCCTTAATACCTCCTCAGCATTAGCACCAAATAATAAATCCTTTTGTAGAGGGGCATCTAGTAATTTAGCTTTGACATGATCTGGCAAGGTTTGTTCCTTGAGCCAGGCATGTCTACGTATGACTGATCCTGTAACAGCAGCTCTACATGAGGCCTCTAGAGCATCAAAACCACATTGTAAGGTATGTTTACCCACTTGTTCTACACTATGCATCAAATCCTGCAACTCCAAGTCTGATTGTTCAGGTTGTGACATTTTACTTTTCAACTGTGATAACAAAAACTGTTGGTACTTTAGCATATGGAACTGACAGTTTAATGCCCTCATGGTTAAGGTAGCCGATGTATATACCTTTTTCCCCCACCTTTCTAAGGATCTGGAATCTCTCTCGGAAGGTAATGGATTTTTAGCAGTGGAGGCCTTAATTCCCTTGGGGCCCTGTGAGATGGTTTCTGGGTCAGCAGCATGGCTTTTGTATAGAAATTGGTGTGAGTCAGGAACCCTGTAGTACCTGTCAGGCTTGACTGGGGCTGGAGGTAGAGAATCCGGGTTAAGGCAGGCCTCCGAGTACACATCATCTAGTATGTCCAAGACAGGAGGTATAGCCAGAGGCCTGGGCTGAGGTAACAAGAGAAATTCCCTAAGCCTTTTGTTGGAATCTGAATAATCTTGGCCTTCCCAGTGGAAGTGTTCCCTTAAGGTATGCAAAGTTTCCCCAAATGAGTAATCCTCTGGGGGGGATACAGAGGGAATGGACTCCTCTGCATCAGAGTCTTCAAAAGGGGAGTAAGAATGTTCCTGTTCATCAGAGTGCTCTGAAATAATGGAGGGGTTGGGAGGGTGGCCTAATGGTTAAGGTATTTGGCCTTACAAACACAAGGTACAGGGTTTGAGTCTCACAAGGGATAACTGGCTAGGCTTACAATGGCTCACAAGGGCAGTTAGCTTAGTACTAATCTATGAATCTATGAACCTAAGCCCTGATCAGAGGAGGGGGATTCTTCCTCCACTCTGGGCCTTTTGTCCGGGGGGGGGGGGGGGTTGAGAACCCCTGATAAGAGTAATTAAATCCTCAGCCATTTTAAGCATCTGTTTTTTAGGCATGGGGCCTGGAGATGGACCCTGTGTAGCTTGTCTCTTAGAATGCATGGCTGCTTTAGACTTGGTGAAAGCCTTGATGGAAAAAGAAGAGGAAGGTCTGAAGACACCTTGAGAGGAGGTAGACCTGTCCACATTTTGAGATTCACCGCCAAGAGTGGCTTCGGTATCTGTAGTCGGTGTGTGGGCCGAGGAGCCTGCGACCTCGGGCACAGGAGACACCGCCAATGAAGTGTCTTCGGTAGTCAGGGGCTGCGTAGGCGCCTCGCTGAGAACCAGACCACGTGTAGTCGGCTTTGGCGTGGTGTCGGTAGAGGCCGTGGACCTCGTGTGTCGGTCCTTATCTTTGCGCTTTTTAGACAAAACTGGAGTCGGAGTATCCGACGACATAATATAGTTAAATGTTTTACCAAGATAATGCTGGGCGAACTCCGCCCGACGCTCAATGGTGCGTTTGTTGAATGTAGCACAAAAGCGACAGACCGAGACATCGTGGTCTGGGCCTAAACAAGGAATACAGAGGGAATGGAAATCCTTATGCGGTATTTGCTTCCCACATGAAATACAATTATTAACTTTGAGTGACATCGGTCTGAGGCAAGAAAAGTTTCCCCAACGGGGTACTTAGCTTTCAAGAAGACTTTGGTTCCAAATTTTTTCGTAATTTCAGGAGCTGGCCAACCAGCACTTGTGAACTGCTTCTGCTTCGGGCACCGCGTGGCAAGAAAGACTGAAGAAAATGGCGTCAGCTGGTTCTTTTATACCCCTGTCGCACTGACGTCAGGGAAGAAGCGACAACAACCGACGCCGGACCTAGACTTTGGAATTCGCCCGACCGAGGACCCGCCTGATGGCAGGAGAACCCATCCGTTATGACTGCAGCTGTATGCACGATGAACATCAGAGAAAAGGTGAGAGATGTATGCAGAGAGAAGAGGAGTAGAAAGGAGAAAAATTGTGAAAGATGGAAATAGGATGAATAACAGGCAGGACGGAAGTGGATGACAAGATGAGATAAGGAGGACTGGAAAAGGGATAAAGGGGTGTGTGAGAAAGCTACAGGTTCATGCAACGTGACCTGAGTGAGTGCAGCTGCACTTTGGTTTAGTGAGGAGGTGTTCTTTGAACGGTTGTCTAAAGTCTGAGTTTTTCTGGATGTTTTGGACTGACAGAGGAATAGAATCCCATAGTTTAGGTGCTAGGATGGAGAAGGCACAGTCAAGCTTTGGCTGGTTTTGACAGATGAAATGATGGTGTGATTGCCCTTATCAGTAGTGAGTTGGATCTTGTGTTTCTTAAATGTGTAGCTGAAAATTAAGAGATTGGCCTCACCAAATGACAGGGTACTTGAAGGATGTGGCAGTTTCTATGATGGTATTTTTTAATATCTTTAACATTAAGGAAGCTGGGTGCTTTAGCTATTTTTTGGTTGGCTCCCAATAGCAATGATTTTGTTTTCGAGAAACTGAGCACAAGTTTCTGGCCTGCTAGTCACTGGTTGAGGATTTGGAAGCTATCTTGGGAGTGGAGTTTGCATAACTGGATTTGTTTGACCTGTAGATGACCAAATCATACGCGTAAAGAAGTATCTGAGGATGATCAGATGTGAGTTTGTTGATAAATATGGAAAACAGCAGACTGAATAATTTAAAGCAGACATTTCCTTACAAGAGGTACTACAGACCAAATGTGCCTCATACTTTCACAATTAGTCAGAACAAATATTAACATGCGGGTCTGACAATTAGAAAATCGAAGTTGCAGAAACATACAATACT
Organism: Protopterus annectens; assembly: GCF_019279795.1. NCBI lineage: Eukaryota > Metazoa > Chordata > Ceratodontiformes > Protopteridae > Protopterus > Protopterus annectens. The sequence goes on from NC_056733.1 coordinate 1,771,816,225, forward strand.
ACTCTGTACCCATCAATCTTCTCATCCTTATCAAAAGGATAGGATGGGAGTTAACTAACTTTTTAGCAGCAATATGATTAATTCAAGCTATAGCTGCTGGGCCAGGTTTGGGAAGACTGCATAAAAATTTAAAAAGACCGAGGAACTTGGTACATTCTGTCATTTTAGGGGCAGCAGGCTGGTTATCAGGAAAAATACAGGCAGAGACACAAACATTCCCAAAGCTGACAGAAGTAGAGGAATTTGTAAAGGTTCAGGAAACTCCTTCTGTAACCGTTCAAAATTTTCTGAGGGACGGAAACCTCAGTGTACTCTCCTCACTGAAAACACTAACATTCTGGAAATAGACTCAAAGAGAGAGGAACCTCAAAGACAGAATCAGAAACTGAGCTCTCCTCAAAGTCTGAATCAGAAAATAGAGGAGAAAATCTATGTCCTTTCATCTTCTTATCCAGATTCAGCATCTTGAATCTTTTCAGGAAAGGATGCATCCTTTACCAGAAAAAAAGATCAAGAGACCAGCAGTATTCTAAATGACAGCAGCAGCTTCCTTAGGGGTGGGCACAACATTCTGAGAAAACAAGAAAGCCCTCCATGTTCCCTCTTCCAGGACCAAGAAGTCTGTCTCTCCCTTGCCCACAGAGGGGACACAAAAAGCTGCAGAAGATGTGGCTAACCCCTGGTCTATAGTGTCTGTAGGTGCTAAACTAGTGGGATCTGGGGTATAAAACGAGTGGTCTAAGGTACACTGAGATAGACTGCTAGTCTGCTGTGATGGCAAAGCCTATTTGTTTAACTTTACTTTTGTAGCTGGAAGGAGGACACACCATGGGACCGACAAATTGTTCCATGGTTATGCCAAAAATGGTGTCTCTTTCCTGGACAAAACAAGCAGCAAAAGCCGGTAAAAATTTAGCCTTTAAGTGTCAATTTTTTCACACAAAAGTATAGTAAAAAAGCATTATATTATCATTTTGTGGGGGTAGCAAAGTGCTTTAAACAATTTTTCCAAATAAAAAAGTGTCTTTTGAATACTTTAAACAACTTTTAAAGTGACGGGAAAAAAGTGTGTTTCTTTTAATGTACAATACAGACGTGACAGTCCGTTAAAACAAACGCCTAACTTTAATACTTTCTTCTTCAGGAAAGTTATCTTAATCAACAAAAATAGTAGAACACAAGGTTTTTCCTCCAAGGGAACTTATCTGCCATGTAAAGGAACAACGCAATCCAAATGCTAACCCTCAAAAAGCCTCAGAGGAGGGTACTCTTAGCAGCAGTAAAGCTCAGAAGGCCTCAGTGCCAAAACTTGTCTTAGTCAGCATAGCTTGAACTGCCTGACAGTTTGGGTATATGGAGGATGCCCTGAAGCTTTGGAAGCCGGCCTGTTATATCCTTGGCAGGATATAACCCATATAGATAAGGCTACTGCAGAAGTGATAAATATGGTGAACATCTGGAGTGGTAGGTAGTGGTTTTCTAGCTTTTGGATCAGAGAATTTTATCAGTCTAACGAACATCTGGACAGTGTTATTTTGAAAACCTTTGACCCTCTTCACTGAAGGTACAGGAAATGAAAAACGGGTCACTCTATAAATGGCTGTACTTCCTTAAGGTAATAAGACAGTGTCCCATGAACATCTACATAGCAGAAAGTACAGTTGCAGTCCTGGTTTCCCTCCCTTCAGCCCCCTGGTTTTTCTCTCTCTATGGCTATTACTCGCCCCTTTCAGGGGTATTGGTATTTACTTTTTACTGGTGGTGTTTTCCCCACCATAACATAGCTCCCTATTTGGGGGGCTCTTGACATTCGGGGCAAGAAAAACTGATGTAATGGCGTCGGCTGCCTGTTTTTATACCCCTGATGACCTGACGTCAGTCCTGAAGCGACAGCATCCGACGCAGAAATACTAAGTGTCTGGTTTTCGGGCTGACTGAGGGCTACCTGCAGGCAGATAACCCAAGTGTGATGACTGCAACAGTGAATACACTCGAACATCTACATTTATGGCAAGTGTACACAACTGTACTATGTTTATCGTGTTTCACTGTTGCAGTCATCACACTTGGGTGGATTCCCAAAGCTGAAGAAGGGTTGAGTCAAGAAGAGTTAGGGCTGACTAGTATGCCTTGCAGAACTACAGTTGCAAAACCTGCCCTGGATTTGGAAAATATAGGCAGATGGCAATGCTTGGAGAAGGTGTTCACAGACCTCCAGGTAGCAGCTTCTAGGATGTCCCTGGTAGGGACTACCCAGAGAAATGCTGTAGACATAGATGTTGCCCTAGTGGAATGTGTTCTGACCTCCTGAGGGGTTGATTTCCCATGGTGCTTGTAGCAGAAGTGAAGGCAGTGTGCTATCCATTTGGAAATTGTTCTGGCCTTGCCCTCTCTCCCTGTTGCAAAGCTGACTAGTAACTGGTCAGATTTTCTGAAGGGCTTAGTCCTATCAAGGTAGAATCTGAGTGGTCTGTGCATGTCTAAGGAGTGCAGAATCCTTTCTCCTTTATTCTGAAGATTACAGAAGAAAGTTGGTAAATGGATGGATTGGTTTAGAGCCACACTGGACACCACTTTAGGCATAAAGGAAGGGTTAGTCCTGAGGGAAACCCTGTCAGCATGGAAAATAATGAAGGGTTCCACAGCCATAAGTGCTTGCAGCTCAGCCACTCTTCTAACTGAAGTGATGGCCAGAAGCAAGGCTGTCTTCCAAGAGAGAAATTTTAACTCTGCTGATGCTGCAGGCTCAAAGGGGGTATAGTGTGAGCTTATCCAGCACAAAGCTAAGATCCCAAGCAGGGGTGGGCGCACTCCTTGGTGGCCTTAAGTTGTTGGCCCCTCTCAGGAACTGTTTGATGAGAGGGTGAGAGAAGAAAGGCAGCTCAGTGTTGTAATGAACTGAGATAGCAGAGGCAATGGATCTTAATGAAAGAGAAGGATAGGCCCCTGTAGAGTAGATCTGCTAGGTAATCCAGGACTAGAGGTAAGGAGGGCAGTACTGTGTCCACTCCTTTACAGTGAATCCAGGAACAATACCTTTTCCACTTATTAGCATAGGATTTCCTTGTACTGGGTTTTCTGGCTTCAAGAATGACGTCCAGCACCTGCTTGCTTAGGCTGGCCACTGGGGGAGAATTCAAGGAAGCCAGGCTGCAAGGACCAGGGTTTGCAGCTGCGGATGCAAGATCTGTCCCTCATGCTGAGTGAGGAGGGTTGGGATCTGGGGTAGGTGCCAGGGTGGCACCGGTGACAGACTGCGCAGTAGTGGGTACCAGTTCTGGTGTGGCCAGTCTGGGGCAATCAGGACTGCCCTTGGTCTTTCCTGTCTTATCTTGAGTACTACTCTTGTAAAAAGAGGCAGAGGGGGAAATGCATAGATTGAGAGGTTTACCCACTGTAAGGATAGGGCATCCACTTTCTTGGCCCTGCTGAGAGGTGTCCTGGTGTAGAACTTGCTGAGCTGGTGAATGTAGGGGGGGGGGCAAACAGGTCCACCTCGGGGGTCCCCCATTTCTGGGTTAGAAGGCTGAAAGTGTTGGGGTCTAATTGCCACTCGTGTGGGTCTACAAGATTTCTGCTTAAGTCATCTGCCAGAGAGTTTTGTTTGCCTGGCAGGAAATGAGCTTGCAGATGAATATGCATGGCCAAGGCCGTATTCCACAGGGTCATGGCTAGCCTGCACAGTGGGTAAGAGTGGGTTCCCCCCTGCTTGTTGATGTACCACATCACTGTGGTGTTGTCGGTTTTTATTAGCAGGGGTCCCAGTGAGAGTAGGGATCTTGAAAGCTGTCACAGCGTGCTGAACAGCTAGCATCTCTTTTTGGTTGATGTGCAGATGAATATGACTTGGGCTCCAGTGGCCCTGAATGCACTTGTCGTGCAGATGTGCCCCCAAGGCATAGTCTGATGCATCTGTGGTTAGGGTCTGGGTGGCGTGGGGTTGTGTAAAGGGAAGTCCCTTGTTGTGGTTGCATGCTGCTGAAACTCTGTTCTTAGACAAGGTATGATGGCTTCCAGGTCCTGAGAATGCTGGAACCAAAGAATTTTAAGTACCCTTAAGTTTCCTCATATGCCATCTGGCATATGGAATTAGTAGAATGCAAGAGGCCATGAACCCTAAAGCCTGCAGGATTTTCCTTGTGGATAGCTAGGTTCTGGTGGCCATTTGAGCGAAGTAGCCTGTTAGATAAGCTTGTTTTTCTGGAGTAAGGAATGCCATCTGGGATGCTGTGTCCAAGCTTGCTCCCAGGAATACAATCTTTTGACTGGGGACTGGTTTTGATTTCTTTTCTTTGATAGTGTACCCCAGGGAGGTTAGAAGATCCTTTACAAATGTCAGGTGCTGCAGCAGCTTTTCCTGTCTGCCTGTATGAGGCAATCGTCCAAGTAAGGGTATATTTGAATCTTTCTCTGTCTGCAATAGGCAATGGCTGGAGCCAGACATTTTGTGAAGACTCTGGGAGCAGTGGATAAGCCAAAGGGAAGCGCAGAGAACTGATAATGCATAGATCCTGCCCGGAAAAGTAGATATTTCATACATGAGTCCCTGATAGGGATGTGCAGATAGGCTTCTTTTAGGTCTAGGGTGGCTAACCAGGCATCTTTGCCCAGCACAGGAAGAAGCTGCTGAAGGGTGAGTATTTTGAATTTTGGTACCACCAGGAAGGTGTTTAGAATGGAAAGATCTAGGATGGGCTCCAATTGCCCTCTTTTCTGTGTACCAGGAAAAGTCTGGAATAAAACTCTTGACCTATCTGTTCTGCAGGAACAGGTTGAACTGTCCTTATGGAGAGCAGGGATTGAACTTGGTTTTGTGCGTCTGCCCACTGGTTTGGAGGAAGGTCAGGGAACCCATCTGGGGTTGGCAGTGTGTGGAACTAAAATTTGTACCCCTGGGATATAAAGTTAAGGACCCATTGCTCTTTGGTGATGGAGGTCCAGTTTTTTGCATGAGATGGGCAAGTTCTCCTCCTAGGGGCACGAGCAATTGGGCAGAGGTGGAGTGGAGTTAAGAAGTCATTGTGAAGTCTTTCCGTAAGGGGGTGGCTTAGCACTCCCTGTTTTAGAAGTGGAGGTACTCCATTGCTTAGATCTCTGTATACTCTGACACTGTAGTCTGGGGGGGGGGGTCTATTTCCCCTGGGTCTAGTTTGAGATGTCCTTGAGGGGGCTGGAAAGGACCAATGTTTTGGGGGGGCAGTACCTACTGAATCCTGGCGGTTGCACTTGCAAAAAATCTTTGACTGTCTGCATACACTTAGCTTTTTCTTCCATCTTCTTTTGAACCTCTTCTGCTTTAGTGCCAAACAGATTGTCCTTGTTCAAAGGAGCGTGCAGTAATTTTGATTTGACATGGTCTGGCAAGGTTTGCCCCTTAAACCAAGCATGCCTTCTAAGTACAGAACCTGTGACTGCTGCCCTGCAAGATGCTTCTAGGGCGTTAAACCCACACTGTAAGGTATGCTTGCCGACTTGGCTTACAGAATGCATAAGCTCCTGTAATTCTTTATTTTCTGCAGTCAGGAAAGGTAGATATATTTTGCTTAATAAGTTCCATATGTTGCTGGTATTTCGCCATGTGGAACTGGCAATTCAATGCCCTAATGGCGCAAGTTGCAGAGGTGTATACTTTTTTACCCCATCTGTCTAAAGCTGGAGAATCCCTGTCCGAAGGGGTGGGATTCTTAGCTGTAGTTGCATTTATGCCGTTAGGCCCTTGGGAAATGACCTCTGGATCAGCAGTAGGATTTTTGAAAAGAAATTTGAGAGAGTCAGGGACTCTGTAGTACCTGTCTGGTTTCCTTGGAGCAGGGGGTAAAGTATCAGGAGTTAGACTGGATTCCATAAAGACATCTACAACATCCAGTACAGGAGGGATAGCTAAGGGTCTATGCTGTGGCAAATCTAAAAATTCCCTGAGTCTCTTCTTGGACTGAGGATAATCTTCTTGGACTGAGGATAATCCTGGCATTCACAGTGGAAATGCTCTCACAGTATGTAGGGTTTCACCAAAAGAAAAATCCTCTGGAGGGGAAGCAGAAAGTACAGTTGTGTACACTTACCATAAATGTAAATGTTCGAGTTTATTCAATGTTGCAGTCATCACATTTGGGTTATCTGCTTGCAGTAACCCTCACTCGGCCTGATTCTCAAGTCTTGGGTCCTCCGTCAGTTGCTGTCTCATCTTCCATGACGTCAGGTAGTCAGGGGTATAAAGCATGCAGCCGACGCCATTACATCGGTTTTTCTTGCCCCAGATGTCAAGTGCTCCCATAATGGGAAGCAATTATATACAAGGTTACACCTCCAACAAAAAATCAAACACACCAAAAAGCTTTAAGCATAGTAAACAAGAATAAAGGTATAGTCAATAGTAGTCAGGGGGCTGGAGGGAGGGTAACCAGGACTGCAACAGTGAATACACTCGAACATCTACATTTATGGTAAGTGCACACACCTGTACTATGTTCTTCGTGTTTCACTGTTGCAGACATCACATTTGGGAAGATTTCCAAATTAAGGATGGGAGGAGGTAATTAGCATTAGGACCAGCTATAAGGCCCCTGCAAGACTGCAGTGGCGAAGCCAGCTCTGGAGTTAGAAAAAAACTGGCAAGTGGTACTGCTTGGTGAAGGTATGTACAGAACTCCAGGTAGCAGCTTCTAGGATGTCCCTGGTAGGTACACCTCTGAGAAAGGCTGTAGAGGTAGATGAAGCCCTGGTTGAATGTAGTTTTAACCCCTGTGGGGTAGGTTTTCCATGGTGCTTATAGTAGAAATGAATGCAATGGCCTATCCACTTAGAAATGAAATGCAACCAACAGCTGTTCAGATTTCCTGAGAGTCTTAGCCCAGTCCAAGTAAAATCTAAGATGTCCTTCAAGGATGCATCTGCAGTCCTAACATATGGGTTGTCCTGCCTCAGGCAGCCCTTTTGTCGGCCGGATTCCAAAGTCTGGGTCTGGCCTCGGCTGATGTCGCACTTCACCCGACGTCATAGCTGCTGTGTATTGGGTATAAAGGCATCAGCCGACGCCATTTTCCTCAGTCTTTCTTGCCGCGTGGTGCCTGAAGCAGAAGCTGTTCGCAAGTGCCGGTCGGTCAGATCCAGAGATTTCTACTACCGAAGACTTCTAAAAAGCTAAGTACCCCGTTGGGGACTCTTTCTTGCCTCAGCCGATGTCAGACAAAGTAAATAATTGTTTAACTTGTGGGAAACAAATACCTCATAAGGATTTCCACTCTTACTGCCTTCCTTGTTTAGACCCAGACCACGACTTATCAGCTTGTCTAGCCTGTGCTTCCTTCAACCGACGGACGCTTAGACGTTGGTCGGAGTTTGCTGAGGAGTTTTTTGGTCCCGCTTTTGCATACAAAATGCCGTCGGAGACTCTGACTACACAATTAGCGAAAAAGCGTAAGGAAAAGGACCGACACTCGCGGTCCGCGGTTTCGGCTGAAACCACGGTTAGGCCAACCGCGAGTGTCTCGGTTTCGGCTGAAACCGAGCCCTCGGTTCCTCCTTCGGCCGAAAGCATACCTCCGATAGCCGAGGCCTCACAGAGCATGGCTGAATCTGCTACTGAAATTACCCCTGCTGAAGCAGGCACCCAGGATTTATCAGATACTATTCCTTTAGACATAAAGTACAGTTTTGTACCTACCATAAATGTAGATGTTCGAGGATTCCATTGCTGCAGTCCTTACTATTGGGTATAGTCCGCATCCAGTCGGCCCGAATACCAGAGTATAAGGCTGACGTCGGTCAGGGCGCATTAGACTGACGTCAGTACGTCAGGGTACTAATGCGCATGACCGGCGTCACATCCTCAGTCTTTTCTTGCCCCAGATGTCAGAAGACCCTAAAAAGACAAGGCCCAAAATACCTGCACCAAAACATGAACAATATATATAAAAATATAAGCAGGTAAACTCACCTACACAACCACCTCTAACACAGAGGGGAAGGAGGGAGATTGGACTGCAGCAATGGAATCCTCGAACATCTACATTTATGGTAGGTACAAAACTGTACTATGTTCTTCGTTTTCCATTGCTGCAGTCCTTACTATTGGGTAGAATCCCAAAGCAGAGGTAAGGGAGGCTGGCAAATCATAAAGAAGCAGGAGCTGACAACATGCCTTGCAAAACAGCTGTGGCAAAACCAGCCCTAGACTTAGAGTAGATAGGAAGGTGATAATGCTTAGAGAAAGTATGCACTGAACTCCAAGTAGCTGCTTCCAAAATATCCTTAGTGGCCACCTCGTAGAAATGCTGTTGAAGTGGCAGTAGCCCTAGTGGAATGAGGCCTAATCCCAGCTGGAACCTCCTTGCCATGATGGGAATAACAAAATGCAATGCAAAAGCCAATCCACCTAGAAATAGTTTGTTTTGACACAGGCTTGCCCTGCGAACTCAAAGCAAAAGAAACAAACAACTGCTGAGACTGCCTAAAATCCTTAGTCCTGCTTAAGTAATAACGCAATTGCCTGTGTACATCTAAAGTATGCAAAATCTTTTCCCCTTTATTTTGGGGTCTGCATAAAAGTAGGCAAATGAATAGTTTGGTTTAAAGCCACACTAGAAACCACCTTAGGCATAAAGGAAGGATTAGTGCGTAATGATACCCTATCCTTATGGAAAATCAAAAGGGCTCGACTGCCATAAGGGCCTGCAACTCAGACACCCTTCTTGCAGAAGTAATAGCCAACAAAAAGCAGTCTTCCATGACAAATATTTCAATTCAGCAGTAGCCGCAGGCTCAAAAGGTTGTAGAGTAAGTTTTTCCAACACAAAATTGAGATCCCAAGCAGGAGTAGGAGCTCACGTGGGGGTCTTATATTTTTGCCCTCTAAGAAACTGCTTGAACAAAGGATGCGAAAATAATGGTGGGTCACAATCATAGTGAGCTGAGATTGCTGCAGCATGAATCTTAATGGAAGAGAAGGACAGACCCTTGTCCAGTAACTCAGTAAGATATTGAAGAGCCATACTCAAATTAGGCTCAGAAATCTCCAAATTCTTTGCTTTACTCCAATATAAAATCTCTTCCATTTTGCTGCGTACACTTTCCTCGTACTAGGTCTTCTAGCTTCCATAATCACATTTAAAACTTGTCGAGGAAGTTGAGACCTGCTGTGTTTCAACACAGAATATGCCAGGCTGTCAGATGAAGAGAGTGAAGCTTGACATTGAGCAGATGACCGTCCTGCTGGGATAACAGATGTGGAATCAAAGGTTAAGGCCATGGAGGCTTCTTTACCAGACTCCGTAGTAGAGGGTACCAGTGTTGCGAGGCCAATCTGGAGCTATCAAAATCATCCTTGGCCTGTCCTGTCTGACCTTTAACAGTACCTTTGGAAGAAGAGGCAGAGGTGGAAAGGCATACACATGAAGGTTTGTCCAACTGAAAGACAGAGCATCCACTTTCCAAGCTGTGTGATGAAACCCCTTTGTGCAAAACTGTGGCAGCTGGTGGTTTAGTGGAGAAGCGAACAGATCTATGTCTGGAGTTCCCCATGACACTGTCAATTTCTGAAATACATGAAGATCCAGTTTCCACTTGTGGGGATCCATGATTTGTCTGCTTAACACATCTGCTAAGGAGTTCTGTGCTCCTGGCAGAAACCTTGCCTGAAGAGTTAGGTGCAAGCGTGGCAGTCTCCCATAAAATCATTGCTTGCCTGCATAGAGGATAAGAATGTGTTCCCCCTTGTTTGTTGAAGTACCACATGACAGTTGTGTTGTCTGTTAGAATCAACACCTGCCCTGGAAGAAGTAACTCCTTGAAAGCCAGAAATGCGAACTGGACTGCTAACATCTCCTTCATGTTGACATGTAGATGCTGTAGTCTGGCAGGCCACTTGTCTTGTATCCACTTTCCAGTTAGATGAGCTCCCCAAGCAATGTCCGAGGCATCTGTCGGTAAAATTTGACTCGCCTCTGGCCGGGTCACAGAGAGTCCCTTGTTTAGGTGACATTCCTGAGCCCACCACAAAAATTCTCTTTGAAGGCAAGGTATTATTTGAATGACAGTGTCTAAATCCTGGCAGTGCTGTGTCCAGACATTTTTGAGATACCATTGTAACTTCCTCATATGCAGTTTGGCATTGGGAAGCACCAGAATACAAGATGCCATGAACCCTAATGCTTGAAGGACTGTCTCTGCAGTCAGCACGGACTGATGAGATAGTTGATGGAAGTAAAGTGATAGACTCTTTTGTTTGTCCGGGGTTAAAAAGGCCATCTGGGCTGCTGTATTCAGTCTCACACCCAGAAAGCACATGTCTTGAGAGGGTACTAGACTGGACTTTATTTCGCTCACAGAATACCCTAGGCATCTTAGCACTGCTATAAGATATTCCAGATGCTGTAGAAGGTCTTCCTTTTCTTGAGCCAGAATCAGGCAGTCGTCTAAATAAGGATAGATTTGAAGTCCTTGTAGCCTGAAGTAAGCTATCACTGGAGCCAGAACCTTTGTGAATACTCTGGGCGCAGTAGATAAGCCAAAGGGCAATGCAGAGAACTGATAATGAGAATCTCCAGCTTGAAACCGCAGATACTTCCTGTAACTTAGCCTGATAGGCACATGAAGGTAAGCTTCCTTGAGATCTAAAGTTACCATCCAGTGATCTTTGCCCAGCAGGGGTAAAAGCTGTTGTAACGTCAACATCTTGAACTTGGGAATGTCCAGAGAAGTGTTGAGGAGAGATAAATCCAAAAGCAGTCTCCACGTGTTCCCCTTCTTTGGTACTAGGAACATGCGAGAATAAAATCCTAGGCCCCTTTCTGATACAGGGACTGGCGGAATGGCCCCCATTTGGAGTAACTGAGAAACTTGCTTGTGAGCCTCTTTTCTTTGTGGAGGAGGAACGTCTGGCATGCCTTTGAAAGGGGGCATTGTATGGAAATAAAATCTGTCTTGAGTAATTAAATCCCAATTTTCTTTGAAAAGAGACAGTCGTCCTTCAAAGGAGCTGCCAGGCGAGAATCTACTGGCAGCTGAAAAGGCAGGTCATTGGGTCTGTTTACGAAAGGACTGACCCCTGCCCTCACCAGAAGTCTGAGCAGGTGAACTCCCTGTTCTAGGCCTAAAAGAACCTTGAGCCCTGCCCCTACCACGTCTAGACCTACCCCTAGACTGGGAATCATAAGCAGGATATGTCCACCCCTTAGCAGGCCAATTTCTACTAAACTTGGTGGCTGTACCTGCAAAAAATCTTTAACAGTTTGCATAGACTTAGCTTTGTCCTCCATTTTCTTTAAAACTGCTTCCACAGGCGAACCAAACAACGCATCAGACTGTAAAGGAGCATCCAAAATCCTTGTCTTAACATGCTCAGCCAAATTTTGATCCCTCAACCAGGCATGCCTGCGAAGAACAGAACTAGTGGCAGCCACCCTCGAGGAGGCCTGCACAGCATCAAAACCACATTGCAAAGAATGCTTGCCCACTTGTTCAGACACATAAACTAAATCCAGCAAGTCTTTACAATCAATACCTTCCGCCAAAGCATCCACCTTAGATTTCAATTGTGAAAGGAGATAATTTTGATATTTCAGCATGTGAAACTGACAATTCAATGCTCTCATGGCTAGAGTGGAAGAAGTATACACTTTCTTACCCCACCTATCTAACGCCCTTGCCTCTTTGTCAGTGGGAACAGGATTTTAACCACAGAGGCCTTAACACCTTTAGGACCTTGAAAAATAGTTTCTGGGGCCGCTCTAGGACTCTTAAACAAATACTTATGAGCTTGGGCACCCTATAGTACCTATCAGGTTTAACAGGAGCAGGAGGCAAAGAATCAGGGTTCAGGAAGCCTCTGCAAAACATCTTCCACCACATTCAACACAGGAGGTATAGCTAAGGGCCTATGCTGGGGTAAAACAAGAATTCCCTAAGCCTCTTCCTGGAATCAGAGTAATCCTGGCCTTCCCATTTAAAGTGCTCCCTCATGGAATGCAGAGTCTCTGAAAATGAAAAATCCTCAGGAGGAGAAGCCAAGGAGTGGCATCATCCACATCAGAATCAGAATAATGAGGATACTCCTGCAAATCTTCCAGAAGACTCAGAAGCACCTGAACCCTGTTCAAAACTGTCAAACTCTGGTTCCACCCTAGGCCTCTTATCAGGAGGGCCCATAGAACCTCTAATCATAGAAATCAAATCTTCTGCCATTTTAAGCATATGTTTCTTAGGTACAGAACCCGAAAGGCTAGGAGAAGCCCCTACTGAAGCTGAAGTTGGCCTACCTCTAAAAGAAGTTTTGGCAACAGAAGGAGAGGCTCTAACTACTTTGGGAAGAGAGGGAAGAATAGTTACCTGAGAAGCCCCCTCAGCCTGGCCTGCCTCCTGAGAGGGTACATCCTGTAACAGTAAAGTTTCTGCCTGAGACTCCATAGAAACTCCTGGCAAAACCTCTGGCTCCACTGAGTCACCTAAAGAACCGACGTCTGGGACTGCCGGTTCATCAACCCTAGGCTTCGCTGTTTTGTCCTTGCGCTTCTTGGGCCAGCGGGCGTCGGAGCATCCGGCGGCATTTTATAATTACAACGCTTCCCAAACACTAATCTGGCACAGTCTAACCTCCTCTTAATAGTGCGTTTGTTAAACCTAGCACAAGAGCGGCAACCAACAACGCCGTGCTCAGGCCCTAAACAAGGTATACACAATGTATGGTAATCCCTATGAGGTATTTGTTTCCCACAAGAAATACAGTTATTCACTTTTCTGACATCCGGTTAAATACTGAGGCAAGAAAAACCAAAATGTTCTAGCGGGTACTTAGCCAACTCTGATTCGGTCTGAAACTCCGGTTTCGGAAATATTTCAGAACGCCAACCTGCACTCGCAAAACTGCTTCTGCATCGGACCACGCGGCAAAAAAGACTGAGGATGTGACGCCGGTCATGCGCATTAGTACCCTGACGTACTGACGTCAGTCTAATGCGCCCTGACCGACGTCAGCCTTATACTCTGGTATTCGGGCCGACTGGATGCGGACTATACCCAATAGTAAGGACTGCAGCAATGGAAAACGAAGAACATCTACCCCTGCACGTGGAGCTGCTAGACCCCCTGCTTCTATGTCTATCCAGGCTTTTTCCAGGGCTAAAGCAGCTAAATCTTCTAAGGCCTTACCTGCTAAAACCCCCTCACACAGGCCTACCTCTAGTTCCCAAATGCTCAGCCTGGCTGAGGATCTCATTTCTTTGATCAGGGGATCCCAACCTCACCCAGACAGGGCCTCTCAACTCCCTCCAGATAAGAGGCCTAGAACTGAACCCCCGGAACCTGTTTCTACAGACTACTCCTCGGATGACTCCGATATTTCAGACCATCAGGAAGGTCCATATTCTCCCTATGAGGATTCTGATGCAGAAGACTCCATTCCTTCTGCTTCTCCTCCTGAAGAATTTTCTTTTGGGGAAACCTTGCATGCTATGAGGAACATTTTCAATGGCAGGGCCAGGATTTTTCAGATTCAAGGAAAAGGCTAAGGACTTTTTTACATTTACCACAGCATAGGCCTTTAGCCATTCCTCCAGTACTAACAGTTGTTGATGATGCATATAATGATGCCTGTACTGCCCTGATTCTCCCCCCGGCCCCTGCCAAGCCTGACAGATATTACAGGGTCCCGGACACACACTACCATTTGTATAAGGCTCCTGTTGCAGATCCTGAAACCATTTTACAGGGCCCCAAAGCTGTAGCAGCTGCCTCTGCCAAAAACCCTCTCCCCTCTGAAAGGGAATCTAGAGCATTAGAGAGATGGGGTAAAAAGGTTTATACTTCTGCTACTCTTTCGGCCAGGGCCTTAAACTGTCAATTTCACATGATTCAGTACCAGGAATTTTTGTTAGACTAGCTAAATAAAAAACTGTCCTCTCCTGAACCTATAGACCGTAAGTCCCTTCAGGATTTGGTACATAATTCTCAGCAGGTCAGTAACCATTTCTTAAAATGTGGCTATGATGCACTGGAGGCTTCCTTTAGATCAGCTATGACTGGAACAGTGATTAGAAGGCATGCCTGGTTAAAAGAACAATCCTTACCAGACCATGTTAAGTCAAAACTTCTAGATGCTCCTATGGAGAAACAAAGTTTGTTTGGCTCCCCTGCACAGCAGGTTCTAAAGAAGGTGGAAGAAAAAGCAAAATCTGTCCAAACAGTCAAGGATTTCTTACAGGTCCAACCTCCGAGGTTTAGCAGAAATTGGCCTTCGAAGAATTGGTCCTTTCCAGACACCTCCAGAGCACAAAGAGGCAGAAATAGACGCCCAGAGGCAGAGGTCATTCCAGGGGTGCCTACAGGGGACGTCAGTGGCAGCCTAACAACCAGAGAAGTACTGCCACAGATTCAGCTACAACCACTTCCACAGGACAGACACAATGACTTGGCTCTGATTCCACTACCAGGGAACAACTGGCGCACCCTTGGGGAAAACTAGCCTTATTTTCCGTAAACTGGCATTACATTACAGGAGACAAATGGACTTTACAAACAATAGATAAAGGCTACAGGTTTCACTTCCACACTCTACCAAAAAAGAGAGGAATGCCAAACCTAACACCAAGCCAAAAAACAAACGCTCTAAGACAAATCAACAACCTACTAAGGATGAGAGCTATAGAAAAGGTACCGCCTATGGAACAAGGACAAGGATTTTACTCCAGACTTTTCCTTGTACCAAGAAAAGAAAATCAATGGAGGCCTATTCTCGACCTGTCCGCTCTGAACACATACCTCATTGTTCCAAAATTCAAAATGCTGACCCTACAGCAACTTCTTCCCATGCTGGGCAAGGAGTCTTCGCTGGTGACTCTAGATCTCAAGGAGGCATACCTGCACGTCCCTATACGACCAGATTGCAGAAGACACCTCAGATTTCTTGCAGGATCAGAGCATTATCAATTCTAAGCATTGCCCTTTGGCTTATCTACTGCGCCCAGAGTATTCACGAAATGCCTGGCATCAGTAATTGCTCATTGCAGGCTTCAGGGAATTCAAATTTACCCATACCTGGACGACTGCCTAATACAAGCGGACAACAAGACAAAGTTAACAAAAGATTTAGAAAAGGTTATACAACTGCTGCAAGCCTTGGGATACACAGTCAACATGCAAAAGTCAAGACTGGAACCATCCCAAAGGATAACATTCTTGGGTACAGAACTGGACACATCAACTCAGATGGCCTTTCTCACAGAAGAAAAACAAAAGCAACTACCAGTCTATTTCATGACATTAACAACACAGACTCAGCTTACTGCACGGAAAGTCCTGCAAGCCCTGGGTTACATGGCATCCTGCATAATACTGATTCCGCATGCCAGACTGCATATGAGAAAGTTGCAATGGTACCTAAGGAATGTATGGTCTCAACACAAGCACAGTCTAGAAGCCCAGATTCCAATAATTCCATGCCTGAAGCAAGAATTCCTGTGGTGGGCTCAGGCCTGTCAGCTGAACAGAGGATTGCCCTTCCACAAACCTCATCCAAGCCAGACAATCACCACGGATGCCTCAGACCTAGGCTGGGGGGCGCACATGGTGGACAAGTGTATACAAGGCCTATGGACACAAGACCAGCTGAATCTACACATAAATCAAAAGGAGATGCTGGCAGTGAAACATGCAATCCAGGCATTCAGACCATTCCTTCAACAAGGTCACCTGCTGATAAGGACGGACAACACCACAGTCATGTGGTACATCAACAAACAGGGAGGTACACACTCATATCCTCTATGCTGGATGGCAATGGATCTGTGGAATGTGGCCCTGAACTTCAACATTCAACTCCAGGCCAGATTTGTACCAGGAAAAGAAAATTCACTAGCAGACACCTTAAGCAGAACTACCACGGATGCTCACGAATGGATGCTACATCCAGATATCTTCAAAACCATAACAAAGAAATGGGGACTACCAGAGATAGACCTGTTCGCCTCCCCACACAACCACCAATTGAAGAAATTCTGCACAAGAGCATACCACCCACTTGCTTGGAGGGTGGACTCCCTTTCCTTCAGCTGGAAAAACCTGATAGCATATGCATTCCCACCTCTTCCTTTGATGTACAAAGTCCTACTGAAGATCAAAGAGGATCAGCCAAGGATAATCCTGATAGCTCCAGACTGGCCGAGGCAACATTGGTACCCGCTACTGAGGAGCATGTCTCGGACACACGCATGGCCTCTACCTCTATGTCCTTTACTTGTAACACAGAACAACTACAAGATCCTACATCCAAACTTGAAAACACTACAGCTAGCTGCTTGGAATATTGCATAAAACAAAATAACCCAGATTTATCTCAGAGGGTTAAGGACATTATCCTGGAGGCTCGCAGACCCTCCACAAGGAGGACTTACTCAGCCAAATGGAAAAGATACCTCATTTGGAGTGCAGCAAAAGGGGAGAATGTATCATTGGCAAACATCCTGGAATACTTAGCAGAACTGTTCCACAATGGCCTGTCCTACTCCTCCATTAAGATTCATGCATCAGCAATTTCAGCAGAATACAACATGGATCCTCCAGTCTTCTCTCATCCTCTACTAAGGCAGTTCCTGAGAGGAATCAAAAATGTAAAGCCTCCAAGGAAACCACCTTTGCCTACATGGGATCTCAACTTTGTGCTGGAAAAGTTAACACTTCCCCCTTTTGAACCAGCAGCAACAGCAGACTTACAGTTCTTATCTTGGAAAACTGCTTTCCTGCTTGCAATCACTTCAGCAAGAAGGGTATCTGAGTTACAGGCATTAATGGCAGTACAGCCCTTCCTTATCTTCCATCAGGATAGAGTGTCTCTGAGAACTAACCCTACTTTTATGCCAAAAGTGGTCTCCAGAGTATCATTGAACCAAGCGATTCATTTACCTACATTCTTCCCCAACCCACAGAACAGGGGGGAAAGACTACTACATACCTTGGATGTACACAGACAATCACGCTACTATCTGGACAGAACTAAGACCAACAGGAAAACTGACCAGCTTCTGGTAGCATATGCAACAGGACTGCAAGGAAAAGCAATTTCAAAACAGACAATCTCAAAATGGATAGGAAATTGCATTAGATTTTGCTACTCTTTTCATGGAAAGACAACTCCAGAAAATATCAGGCCTCACTCCACAAGAGCTTCAGCCACCACTACAGCTTTCCTACGAGGAGTGGCTACCAAAGACATTTTAGAAGCTGCTACTTGGAGCTCCGTGCATACATTTGCCAAGTATTATAATCTTCCCTTATACTCCAGATCCCGAGCAGGTTTTGCAACTGCTGTTTTGCAAGGGATCTTAACTACACCATCTTTAGCTTAGTACCTCCTCCCCCAGTTTGGCTATGGTATTCTACCCATATGTTAGGACTGCAGATGCATCCTTGAAGGACATAGTACAGTTTTATACCTACCATAAATGTAGATGTCCGATAGGCATGCATCTGCAGTCAGGATTACCCACCCTCCTTCCCCTCTGTGGTATTCCTAGGGTATTTACCCCTCTTTTAGCTAGCTGGGGGAATCTATCATGGTGTATTTGTTTGTATATATCTATATATATATATTCTCTTATTGTTTGCTCTCTACTGTTTGGAATTATTTGCATTTATCCAAATTTAGCCTTCCTAGAGGGCACCTGGCATCTGGGGCAAGAAACACTGAGGAAAATGGCGTCGGCTGATGCCTTTATACCCAATACACAGCAGCTATGACGTCGGGTGAAGTGCGACATCAGCCGAGGCCAGACCCAGACTTTGGAATCCGGCCGACCGAAGGGCTGCCTGAGGCAGGACAACCCATATGTTAGGACTGCAGATGCATGCCTATCGGACATCTACATTTATGGTAGGTACAAAACTGTACTTTGTCTGTGCACGTCCAAGGAGTGCAGAATTCGTTCCCCCATGCTCTCTGGATTAGAAAAGAAGGTTGACAAATGAATGGACTGATTAAGGGCCACACTGGATACCACTTTGGGCATGGAGGGATTGGTCCTGAGGGACACCCTGTCAGCATGAAAGATGATGAAAGTTTCCACTGCCATGAGGGCCTGTAATTCAGACACCCTTCTTGCTGAAGTGATGGCTAGAAGGAAGGCTGTTTTCCAAGAAAAGAATTTCAACTCTGCATTTGCATCTGGCTCAAAGGGAGGAAGAGTGAGCTTTTCCAATACAAAGTTAAGGTCCCAGGCTGGAGTAGGGGCTCTCCTGGGAGGTCTTAAGAGTCTGGCTCCTCTGAGGACTTGCTTCAGCAGTGGATGAGAGAAGAGGGGTGGGTTATGTATTGTAATGAGCTGAAATGGCTAAGGCATGAATTTTGATGGAGGAAAAGGAAAGGCCCTTGTGAAGCATCTCAGTAAAGTATTAAAGAATATGGGGTAAATTGGGCGCTGCTGTTCCCATCCCCGGAGTTTGGCTCCAGGAACAGAATCTTTTCCATTTTTCAGCATAGGATTTTCAAGTACTAGGCCTCCTTGCATACAAAATGACATCCATCACTTGCTTACTGAGGGATGGTAACGGAGAGATCAGGTAATTAGCCAGGTTTAGGGTTTGAAGCTGAGGGTGCAAAATCTGGCCCTCCTGCTGGGATAGCAGGGCATGGGTCTGAGGCAGGTGCCACGGTGCCAGCAGTGACACACTGCGCAAGAGGGGGTACCAGTGTTGGCGTGGCCAGTCTGTGCAACCAGTATTGTCCCTGGTTTGTCCTGTTTGATCTTTAGTAGCACCTTGGAGAGGACAGGCAGAGGGGGGAAAGGCATAAACTGATAGGTTTTTCCAGTTGAAGGAAAGGGCATCCACTTTCCAAGCTTGTTTGTGGTGAGTCCTTGTGCTGAATTTGTCCAATTGGTAGTTCTGGGGGGAGGCAAGCAGGTCTATCTCTAGGATCCCCCATTTGTTTCTCAACATGTTGAATATCTTTGGTTCCAGTTTCCACTCGTGTGGGTCCATGAGATTTCTGCTTATGTCGTCTGCCAGTGTATTTGGCTTTCCTGGCAGGAATTGAGCCTGTAGGTGCACTTGGTAGCTCAAGGCTGTGTTCCACAGAGCCATGGCTGGTCTGCAGAGAGGGTATGAGCGGGTTCCCCCCTGCTTGTTTATGTACCACATAACAGTGGTGCTGTCCGTCTTTACCAATAATTGCCCTAGAAGAATGTGGTCCTTGAAGGCTGTCAGAGCATTCTGTACAGCTATCATTTTTTTTATCGATATGCAGGTGCATTTGATTTGGCTTCCATTTGCCCTGAATGCACTGCCCTGCCAAGTGAGCCCCCCCATGCATAGTCTGATGCGTCTATTAGTTTTTGGGTGGTAGGGGGTAGAGTGAA
The DNA here is from genome assembly GCF_019279795.1 of Protopterus annectens. NCBI lineage: Eukaryota > Metazoa > Chordata > Ceratodontiformes > Protopteridae > Protopterus > Protopterus annectens. The sequence continues at coordinate 1,771,835,565 of NC_056733.1, forward strand.
TGGCAGTCCCTTGTTTTGGTGGCAGGCCTCTGCCCACCAAAAGAACTCTATCTGTAGACAAGGTATGATAGAAAAGTACAGTTGTGTACACTTACCATAAATGTAGATGTTAGAGTGTATTCACTGATGCAGTCATTACATTAGGGTTATCTGCTTGCAGTAGTCCTCAGTTGGCCTGATTAACAAAGTCTTGGGTCCTACGTCGGTTGCTGTCTCTTCTTCCGTGAAGTCAGGTCGTCAGGGGTATAAAACATGCAGCCAACGTCATTACATCAGTTTTTCTTGCCCGAGATGTCAGGTGCCCCCCTAATGGGAAGCAATTAAATCTATAAATACAAGGATATACCTCCAACAAAAAAGCAAATACACCAAAAAGCTTTTACGCATTGAAAAGGAGAGAAGAGGTATAGCCAAAAGAAGTCAGGGGGCTGGAGGGAGGGTAACCAGGACCGCAACAGTGAATACACTCTAACATCTACATTTATGGTAAGTGCACACTGTACTATGTTCTTCGTGTTTCACTGTTGCAGTCATTACATTTGGGTAGATTCCCATAGCCAAGGATGGGAGGAGGTATTTAGATAGCATTAGGACCAGCTATAAGGTCCTGCAAAATTGCAGTGGCAAAGCCAGCTCTGGATTTAGAGAAAATTGGCAAATGGTAATGCTTGGTGAAAGTATGTACAGAACTTCAGGTGGCAGCTTCTAGGATGTCCCTGGTAGGTACGCCTCTGAGAAAGGCTGTAGAGGTAGATGCAGCCCTAGTTGAGTGGGCTCTGATCCCCTGTGGGATAGGTTTTCCATGGTGTTTATAGCAGAAATGAATGCAATGGCCTATCCATTTGGAGATGGTTTGCTTTGAAATAGCCTTCCCCTCTGTCCCTGCAGCAAATGCCACCAGCAGCAGTTCAGATTTCCTTTGAGGTTTAGTCCTGTCCAAGTATAATCTAAGTTGTCTGTGCACATCTAAGGAGTGCAGTATCCGTTCCCTTTTGCTCTGTGAATTAGGAAAGAGGGTTGGCAAATGAATGGACTGATTAAAGGCCACACTACACTGGCTACCACCTTTGGCAAGAAAGTGGGACTGGTCCTGAGGGACACCCTGTCCACATGAAAGATGATGAAAGGCTCCATTGCCATAAGGGCCTGTAATTTACATACCCTTCTTGCTGAAGTGATGACTAAAAGGAAAGCTGTTTTCCAAGAAAGGAATTTTAAATCTGCAGTAGCAGCTGGCTCCAAAGGAGGAAGGGTGAGTTTCTCCAATAAAAAGTTATGGTCCCAGGCTGGAGTTGAAGCTCTCTCGGGTAGTCTTAAATTTTTTGGCCAATCTGAAGAACTGCTTGAAGAGTGGATGGGAGAAGAGGGAAGGTTCTGTGTTACAATGAACTGAAATGGCAGAGGTGTGAATTTTTATTGAGGAAAAAGACAGGCCCTTGTGAAGCATCTCAGTTAAGTATTGTGAAATCTGAGGTAAACTGGGCACTGCTGTGCTCATCCCTTGAGACTGATTCCAGGCACAGAATCCATTTTTCAGCATAAAATTTTCTAGTACTAGGCCTCCTTGCCTCTAAAATGACATCCATCACTGGTTTACAGAGGGATGGTAAAGGAGAGCTTAGGTAATCAGCTAGGCTGCTAGGTTCAGTGTTTGAAGCCGAGGGTGCTGAGGCAGGTGCCATGGGGCCAACAGTGAGACACTGCGCAGGAGGGGGTACCAGTGTTGGCGTGGCCAGTCTGGTGCAATCAAAATCACCCTTGGTTTGTCTTGTTTGATCTTTAGCAGTACTTTGGAGAGCAGAGGAAAAGGAGGAAAGACAAACTGATTGTTTTTTCCAGCTGAAGGACAGAGCATCCACTTTCCAAGCTTGTCTGTCGGGAGTCCTTGCGCAAGAGTCTTCCAACTGATAGCTGTGGGGGGAGGTAAACAGGTCTATATCTGGGCTCCCCCATTTGCTTGTCAAAATGTTGAAAATCCTATGTTCCAGTTTCCACTCGTGTGGGTCCATGAGGTTTCCGCTCAGTCCATCTGCCAGTGTATTTAGTTTTCCTGGCAAGAACTGAAGCTTGCAGATGCACTTGGTAGCTCAAGGCTGTGTTCCACAATGCCATGGCTAGTCTGCAGAGGGGCTAAGAATGTGTACCCCCCTGCTTATGTGCCGCATAACAGTGGTGTTGTCCATTTTTACCATTGATTGTCCTGGAAGAATGTGGTCCTTGAAGGCTGTCAGAGCATTCTGTACAGCTAACTTTTCTTTACGATGGATGTGAAGGTGCATTTGAATTGGGTTCCATTTACCCTGAATGCACTTCCCTGCCAGGTGCGCCCCCCCCATGCATAGTCTGATGTGTCTGTTTGGGTTTGGGCGGCAGTGGGTAGTGTGAATGGTAGTCCCTTGTTTTGGTGGCAGGCCTCTGCCCACCAAAGGAACTCTAGGTGTAGGCAAGGAATGATAGGACTCATTGCTTCTGGATCCTGAGAATGTTGACACCATACACGTTTTAGATACCAGTGTAGTTTCCAAATATGCAGTCAGAATTAGAAGAATGCAGGAGGCCATGAACCCCAAGGCTTGTAGTATTTGCACTGCAGATAGCAGGGTTTTTGTGGCACTTGTTTGAATTAGGTTGTCAAGTGAATTTGTTTCTCTGGCTTGAGGAAAGTCTGGGAAGTTGTATTCAAGCTTGCTCCCAGGAATACAATTTGTTGACAGGGTACCAGGTGTGATTTGTTTTTGTCTATGGTGTACCCCAGACAAGTTAGCACCCTTTGTATAAAAGCCACATGATTCAAAAGTATATCCTGGTTTTCTGCCTGAATTAGACAATTGTCCAGGTATGGGTATATTTGAATATTTCTTTGCCTGCAAAATGCAATGACTGGAGCTAGGCACTTTGTGAATACCCTGGGTGCAGCAGGTAAGCCAAAGGGCAGTGCAGAGAACCGATAGTCCATGTAGCCTGCTTTGAAGCGTAGGTATCTTCTGCAAGATTCCCTGATTGGGATGTGCAGGTGTGCTTTGTTTAAAACTAGTGTTGCCAACCAGGCATCTTTGCTTAGCATAGGAAGCAACTGGTGAAGAGGCAGCATCTTGAATTTTGGAATCACCAAAAAAGGTGTTTAGAGTAGACAGGTCCAGGATAGGAACGCCATGAATTGTCTTTTCTGGGTACCAGGAAAAATCTTGAGTAGAAACTTTATCCCTTTTCCTCTTCTAGTACCAATTAAATAGCCCCTATGCTTAAGACAGAGTGTACTTGCTTTTGGGCCACTGCCCACCGATTTGGAGGTAGATATGGCCAACTGCTTGGAGCTGGTAACGTGCGGAAGTGAAATCTGTATCCTTGGGACACTATATTTAAAACCCAATTGTCCTGGGTAATGAGTCCCCAGTTCTTTGCATGAAGTGCAACCCCCCCCCCCCCCCCCCAAAAGGGGAGAGTCAGTTGAGAAGTGCTTGGAAGTTTTAAAAAGAAGTCATTAAGACAGTATACCATAGAGGGAGTTTTATTACTCCCAGATTTGGAAGTGGAGGCCCCCCACTGCTTAGTCCAGTGAGTCCCCTGGGACTGAAGATTGGGTGCTCTGCTGGATTTGGGTTTGGACTGAAAAGGCCTGGAAGAGGCAGAAAAGGACCAATTCTTAGAAGGCCAATGCCTACTAAATATTGGAGGTTGTACTTGTAAAAAATCTAACAGTTTGCATAGATTTAGCTTTTTCCTCCATCTTTTTAAGAACAACTTCTGCCTTGTTGCCAAACAGGCGGTCCTGATTTAAGGGAGCATCCAGTAATTTCGCTTTAACATGAGTTGGCAAGGATTGCTCCTTAAGCCAAGCATGCCTTCTAAATACAGACCCAGTTATCGCAGCCCTACAAGATGCCTCCAGTGAATCAAAACCACACAGCAATGCATGTTTACCAACTTGTTCAGCAGAATGCATGAAATCCTGCAAATCCTTATTTTCAGCACAATCAGGAATCATCATTTTCTGTTTAAGAAATCCAATAATATGCTGCTGATACTTTAACATATGAAACTGGCAATTCAAGGCCCTAATGGCCAAAGCTGCAGAAGTGTAAAACTTCTTACCCCATCTATCCAGCTCCCTGGAGTCTCAAAGGGGGTAGGATTTTTGGCAGTAGTAGCTTTAATGCCCTTGGGTCCCTGTGAAACAGTTTCAGGATCCACAGTAGGATTTTTGAAAAGGAACTTGTGAGAGTCAGGAACTCTAATATCTATCAGGTTTTCTGGAAGCAGGAGGTAAAGAGTCAGAGGCCATGCTAGATTCCGAGAAGGCATCATCAACAATGTCCAGTACAGGAGGTATAGCTACAGGCCTGTGATGGGGCAGGAGGAATAAATCCCTAAGCCTCTTTTTAGAAACAGAGAAATCCTGACTTTCCCAAAAAAAAAATGCTACCTGAGATATGCAAGGTTTTACCAAAAGAGAAATCATCTGGGGGGAAGCAGAGGGAATAGAGTCCTCAGTATCAGAATCCTCATAGGTAGATAAGGGTAAATCCTGGTCATCAGAGGAAACAAATTTCAGAATCCTGGCTAGGAGTATCATAAGCAAACTCAGTTCTAGGTCTCTTAGAGGGGGGGGGGGTTGGCTTCCCCTGATTAAAGTAATAAGGTCTTCAGCCATTCTTATAATTTGTTTTTTAGGCATAGAGGCCTGACCATGCAATCTGGGCATCAGTTTTCTAGGCATGGTTTGAGTTTTAGGCCTTGAAGAAGAAGATGGCGTGGGTTTAATATGCAAGTTAGTAGGCCTGAATACACCCTCAGAAGCTGGTGCCTGCACAGCAGCTCTGGACCCATCCAAGGTAGAGACATCCGCAGGTTCCACAGTTGAAGCATCTCACAGCACACCAGACACCGAATGGGTCTCAGTAGAGGCCTGCGAATCCGAAGTAGCGGGTAACAGGGGCTGCGAAAGCGCATCACTGAACACCAGCGAACTGGGCGGCCTGTCTCTGTCTTTATCTTTGTGTTCATTCGGAATGCCAGTAGTCGGATGGCTTACCGAAGACATATCAGGATAATTGAACTGAGCACAAAAATATTTAGAAGCGTAAATATACAGACAACGGATAGTTCGTGGTTTAAATAAGGCACAAAACCGACAGCGAGGTACGTCGTGGTCAGGGCCTAGGGAGGGAATACAGTACGAATGAAAATCTTTATGAGGTATTTGCTTTCCACAAGAAATGCAATTATTTACTTTTACTGACATTAGTTTAGAGCAAGAAAAACTTTCCCAATGGAGTACTTAGCTTTTAGTTGAAGACTTCGGTTCTGAAACTCGAAAACGAAAATTTCAAGAGTCGGCCGACCAGCACTTGCGAGTTCATTTTGCTTCGGGCACCGCACGGTAAAAGACTGATGTAATGACGTCAGCTGCATGTTTTATACCCCTGACGACCTGACGTCACGGAACAGACAGCAACAGACGTAGGACCCAAGACTGTTAATCAAGCTGACTGAGGGCTACCGCAAGCACATAACCCTAATGTAATGACTGCAACAGTGAAACACGAAGAATATTCACTGATTCTAGATCCTGAGAATGTTGACACCATAGGCCTTTTAGATACCATTGTAGTTTCCTCATATGCAGTCTTGCATATGGAATTAGTAGAATGCAAGAGGCCATGAACCCCAGGGATTGCAGTATTTTCCTTGCAGATAGCTGGGTCATTGTGGCCAGTAGTTTTAAGTAGACTGTCAAATGAACTTGTTTCTCTGGCCTGAGGTAGGCCACCTGGGAAGTTGTATTCAAGCTAGCTCCCAGGAATACAATTTGTTGGCATGGTACAAAATGTGATTTATTTTCGTTTATGGTGTACCCTAGAGCCGTTGGCAATTTCTTTACAAATTCCAGATGATTTAATAGTGTGTCATGGCTTTCTACCTGAATTAGACAATTGTCCAGGTATAGGGGGTATATCTGAATATTTCTTTGCCTGCAAAATGCAATGACTGGAGCTAGGCACTTTGGCTTATCTACTGTGCCCAGGGTGTTCACAAAGGGCAGTGCAGAGAACTGATAGTGGATGTAAGCCTGCTCTGAAGCGTAGGTATCTTCTGCAAGATTCCCTTATTGGGATGTGTAGGTAGGCTTCCTATAAATCCAGTGTTGCCAACCAGGCATATTTGCCTAGCATGGGAAGCAGCTGATGAAGAGTTAGCATCTTGAATTTTGGGATTACCAAAAATGTGTTTAGGATAGACAGATCCAGGATAGGACGCCAGGAATGGCCTTTTCTGGGTACCAGGAAAAGTCTTGAGTAGAAACTTTGCCCCCATTCTTCTTCTGGGACAGGTTGAATAGCCCTGATGCTTAAAAGAGAGAGAACTTGCTTTTGAGCCTCTGCCCACTAATTTGGGGGTAGGTCTGGCCAACCATTTGGGGTTGGTAAGGAGTGGAAGTGGAATCTGTATCCTTGGGAAACTACATTTAAATCCCATTTGTCCTGGGTAATGGGTTCCCAAATTTTTGCATGCAGAGCAATATTTCCCCCTAAAGGAACAGTCAGTTGAGCAGGGCTTGGAAGGTTTAAAGTTGTCATTGAGACAGTTTACCACAGAGGGGAGTCTTACTACTCTCCCTGCTTTGGAAGTGGGAGCTCCCCACTGCGTAGGCCTGCGAGTACCTTGGGACTGAAGCCTGGGTGTTCTGCTGGTTCTGGGTTTGGACTGAGAAGGCCTGAAAGAGGCAGGAAAGGGCCAATGCCTACTAAATCTGGGAGGATGTACTTGTAGGAAATCTTTAAAAGTTTGCATAGATTTAGCTTTTTCCTCCATCTTTTTAAACTACTACTTCTGCTTTGCTGCCAAACAGGCAGTCTTGGTTTAAGGGAGCAGCCAGTAATTTAGCTTTAACATGATGTGGCAAAGATTGCTCCTTAAGCCAAGCATGCCTTCTATGTACAGACCCAGTGACAGCAACCCTGCAAGATGCCTCTAATGAATCAAAACCACATTGCAAAATATGTTTTCCAACTTGTTCAGCAGAATGCATTAAATCCTGTAAATCTTTATTTTCAGCACAGTCAGGAATCAACATAATTTTCTGTTTAAGCAATCCAATAATATGCTGCTAATACTTTAACATGTGAAGCTGGCAGTTTAAGGCCCTAATGGCCAAGGTTGCAGAAGTGTATACCTTCTTACCCAATCTATCGAGCGCCCTGGAATCTCTATCAAAGGGAGTAGGATTTTTGGCAGTAGTAGTCTTAATGCCTTTGGGTCCCTGTGAAATGGTCTCAGGATCCGCAGTAGGATTTTTAAAGAGGAACTTGCGAGAGTCAGGTACCCTGTAATACCTATCAGGTTTTCTTGGAGCAGGAGGTAGTGTGTCAGGGGGCAGGCTAGATTCTGAGAAGGCATCATCTACAACGTCCAGTACAAGAGGGATAGGCTAAAGGCCTGTGTTGAGGCAGGAGTAAGAATTCCCTAAGCCTCTTTTTGGAGTTAGAGTAATCCTGGCTTTCCCAATGGAAATGCTCCCTAAGAGTATGCAAGGTTTCACCAAAACAGAAATCCTCTGGAGGGGAAGCAGACGGAATGGAGTCCTCTGCATCAGAATCCTCATAGGTAGATAAGGGCAAATCCTGGTCATCAGATAAAACAGAAATTTCAAAATCCTGATCAGAAGGAAAATCAGTCCTAGGTCTCTTAGGGGGGGAAGGATGGCTTCCCCTTATTAGAGTAATAAGGTCTTCAACCATTCTTATTTGTTTTTTAGGCATAGGGACCTGACAATGCGGTCTGGGCGTCGGTTTTCTAGGCATGGATCGAGTTTTAAGCCTTGAAGAAGAAGATGGCGGTTTAATATACAAGTCAGTAGGCCTGAATACACCCTCAGAAGCTGGTGCCTGCACAGCGGCTCCGGATCCATACAAGGTAGAGACATCCGCAGGTTCCACAGTCGAAGCATCTCGTGGTATACCGGACCCTGAATGGGTCTCAGTAGAGGCCTGCGAATCTGAAGTAGCGGGTATCAGGGGCTGCGAAAGCGCCTCACTGAGTACCGGCAAACTGGCGACTAGCTTAGGAGAAGCGTCATCGGCAGCTTTGGACCTAAGTGGTCTGTCTCTGTCTTTATCTTTGCGTTTTTTCAGAATGTTGGTAGTCGGGTGGCTTACCTAAGCCATTTCTGGATAACTGAACACAGTACCAAAATATTTAGATGCGTAAATTAACAGAAGACGAATAGTGCGAGTATTGAATAAGGCACAAAACCGACAGCGAGGTACGTCGTGGTCTTGGCCTAAGCAAGGAATACAGTACGAATGAAAATCTTTGAGGTATTTGCTTTCCACAAGAAATGCAATTAACTTTTACTGACATCGGTTTAGAGCAAGAAAAAGTATCCCCAACGGGGTACTTAGCTTAGTTGAAAACTTCTGATCTGAAACTCGAAAATGAAAATTTCAGGAGTCGGCTGACCGGCACTTGCAAACTGCTTCTGCTTCGGGCACCACACGACAAGAAAGACTGATGTAATGGCATTGGCTGCATGCTTTATACCCCTGACTACCTATCGTCATGGAAGATGAGACTGCAACTGACGCAGGACCCAAGATTTTGATAAGCAGGCCAACTTGAGGGCTACTGCAAGCAGATAACCCAAATGTGATGACTGCAACAGTGAAACACAAAGATCATCATGGAATGGATTCCTCTGCATCTGAATCCTCTAGCAGATAAAGGCATGTCTTCATATTCAGAAACGTCAGTCGTTGGACTCTTGGTCAGTTAAAACTGCTGGGGACAGATCTCTTTCTCTTAGCAGGGGAAGGCTGGCTTCCCCTAATCAGCATGATCAGGTCTTCTGCCATTTTAAGCATTTGAGATTGTGGGAAGGAAGCAGGTGCTTGAGTGTGGGTCGTTTTTTTAGGCGTAGCTTGTACTCTTGGCCTTAGAAACGTGGTAGTTTTAGACAGAAGTGAAGATGCGAAAGAAGTTGCCGGTTTAGGCTCAAATATCGGTAATGCAAAGAGCTTTCCTGGAAGCCGGTGCCTGCACAGCGACTCCGGACCCATCCAAGGTAGAGATATCTGCAGGTTCCGCAGACAAAAAAAAAAAAAAAAAGAGTCTTGCTGCATACCGGACTCCTAACGGGTAGCGGTCTGCGAGTACATCGAGATGGGCATCAGGGGCTGCAAAAGCGCCTTACAGAGTACCAGCGAACTGGTGACTAGCTTAATGGAAGTGTCTTCGGCAGTTTTGGACCTGTGCAGTCTTGTCTCTGTCTTTACCCTTACGTTTTTTTCGGAAGATTGTTAGACGGATGGCTTACCAAAGCCATTTTGGAATACGGAAATAGAGAGCGAAAGTATTTAGCAACACTAAGGGCCCAATGACGAATAGTTTTGGCGTTTAACAAAGCACAAAACAGACAGGGAGGTACATCGTGGTCTGGGCCTCAACAGATGATGCAGTAAGAATAGAAATCTTGGTGTAGTATTTCCTTTCCACAGGTGAGACAATTGTTAACTTTTTCTGACATCAGTTAGAGCAAGGAAAAAAGGATCCCCAACAGGGTGCTTAGCTTTAGAAGATTTCAGGATGATTCATTTCAGAAATGAAAACTCATGAGGGGGCCAACCTGCACTCGTGCAAACTGCTTCTGCTTTGGGCTCCTCGGCAAGAAAGACTGAAGTAATGGTTTCAGCTGCCTGTTTTGATACCCCCTGACGACCTGATGTCAGTCTTGAAGCGACAGCAACCGAAGCAGAAATACTAAGTCTCTGGTATTCGGGCCGGAATGAGGGCTACCGGCAGGCAGATAACAGTGAAACACGAAGATCAGCAAAATTCCTCAATAATTTCAGAAAAATGAGACTGCCTCGCTAAGCAGTAGAATTTGGTCTTCTATAAACAGCTCCAGTGAGATGGATTGATTCCAACAACAAGAAAAAAACCTTTAAGAGAATTTACTTGTAAGATGCAGAACTTGACTGCGAGTGGCCACATTTAAGAGAGACTTGTGTTGTGATGCTTGCGTTAAGTACTGTGGTTCTGTTGTTGTGTACTTTGATAAGCAGTGGTTCTATTCTCACTGTAGTCAATTGGGTGTACATGTGTTTGTGTCACAGCTGTTGCTTGACATTACAGAGAGCCTTTGTCACTACCCTCGTAGGAACATGGGTTAAAGGTTGGACTAAACTGCAGATCTCCTGGGTTCTAATCTAGGGAATGCACATTTTAGTGGTTCTGTGGCATAATGGACAGCACTTTGGACTTCTAGCAATCTGGTAAAGCAGACTGCTATTTTTGAAGATAATCCAAAAAGGGCTGAATTTAGACACCATCCACTCTTGGGACAGGATGTCAGGAAACTGACAGCAGTCTACGGTATCAACCTCCTGAAAGATTTGACCAGCACTGGAGAAGGCAAGACTGTGATGCTTCAAAATCTTCATGAATGGTAAGGTGGTCTCTTTTGGGGGGAATGTAAGGCTCAAAATAGAAAGAAACAAAACAGGGAGGAGGGAGGGAAGGTCAAACTGAGTTAACAGAGAACTATTTCCACGTGAAGCATTAGGCAGTCAATTGGAGAGTTACCCATCAGCCTCAACCACCTCTGATACATAGGCAGGAAACTCAGTGGGATTAGGGGGGGGTCAAGATCTGGAGCTGTACTGTTAAGGAGCTGGGTATTTGATTTAAATGAGGCAAAAAATGTAGTCTTGGACTGGAAGAGCTTCCAATGTTGTTAGTGATTTTAGGGATTAAAACCATGCCCTTCTCACCCAAGAAAAATTACAAGAATAACCCTCCCTTTGCCCCACACTCTAGAACAAAGCCAAAACATACATGAACCTCAAATGCAAGAGAAAGAATGCATCCACTACTGCCTCTCCTTGTCCTGTTGAACTAAGCAGGAGAACCACATTCTCCAAGCCAACAAACAGGTGGATTTCTGTTATGCTCCAATTTCCATATCACCCTGACCAGACAATCTCCAAATCCACAGCAATGACGTAGGATGAGAAGGCTTGCTGAATGCATCTGCCAAACATATTCACCTCTCACAGGGACAAGGAATGCAAAGAATGTGATGTTTCTGTATACAACCCACTACTAGATGAGCACTGCCTCCCTGCATAGTGGGGACAGAACCTTATGCTTTCTTGTTATGATAACACAAAATGACTTGACTGTGAGAATGGATGAGAAGAACAAGCAGCAGAACACTGTCCAAGGCTTTTAAGGCAAGGAGAACTGCGTACAGCACCAACATGTTGATGAGGAGCACTCTCTCCACAGGTGACCACAAAGCCTGCATCCTGTGTGATCCTAAGAGAGTTTCTCAGTCTGGAAATTACATCAGTTGGTAGCATCTTTGATTCATTAACCTCCACGAAGGGAAGACCCACCATAAGACTGGTTGGAACTGTTCGGAACTTCAGGGGTCCAAGACCAAGACAAGATCCACGAGAAAGATGTGGCTATGAACCACTGATGCTTTCCAGTCTTCTTCAGTACTGAACATCTACATCCTCAGGCTTGCAAAAGGCACCAAGCAGATTGGCAGTCATCAAGCCAAAAAATGAAGCAAGGTTCACACATGAATTCTGCCCTATGCCTTCATCAGTTTGGTCAAAGAAATTAAGTTATTAGTTTCTCTTCTAGAGCAGAGGAAGAGTGACAATGGAAAGCATTCAACATTTAAGAAAAGATGTTGCCTAAGTAAGGAAAAAAAGTTATGTGCTCACCATAACGTTCCATGTTTGTAGTCGACCTTGCCCTTCATTCTTACATATGGGTTCAGAGCCGATCCTCGGCTCTGACTTGGCCTATTACAAAGCTCAAAGTCTCTTAGTTGGCTTGTGACTAGGTAGGTATCCCATAGTGCACTAGTACAATCCCCGGATCTTGTTTGCTGCTGAACCATAGACAGACAAAAATAAGGTTATCTAGAAAGAACAATAATGAAAGGTATCCACCCTACCAAGGTAAGACTATCCTGTCTCCAGATCCTTCCAGGATGGGGGTAGGTGGGTGGGTTCGTAAGAATGAAGGGTGAGATGGACTACAAACATGGAAAGTTATAGTGAGTACATAACTTCTTTATGTTCTGTAGTCGTATCGCGCCTTCATTCTTACATATGGGACAGTGTCCCTAGCACCTTATTTCTGGGTGGCTCATGGGAAAATACTCCTGAGTACCATTGAACCAAAGGAGGCTCTACCCCTTGAGGTCAGGTCCAATTTGTAATGAGTGATAAAGGTATGAGGGGTAGCCTAAGTTGTTGCTGCACAAATACTGTCAACTGGAGCTCAGGCTTGGAAAGCAGCAGATGTAGACTGGGATCATGTAGAATGAGCTTTAATCTTAAGTGGTAGAGTTTTTCCATTAGAGGAGCAAATGAAGGAAATACAGCTCGAAATTCAATTTGACAGTTACTTTAGAGACTAGCAGACCTAGTCTAGAATCAGAAAAGGATACGAACAATTGGTCTGACTGAGCTCCTCAGTACTGTGAAGGTAGAACCGTAACTGGCTGTGAACATCCAAATGATGAAATTTGTATTAGGCTACGTTAGAATGATTTAGAGAAAAACACCGGTAATTCTACAGTTTGGTTCAAATTAGTGTAATAGCAAATGTTAGGGATAAAAGAAGGATTTGTACGAAGAGAAACTCTGTCTTTGTGGAAAATCAAATAAGGAGGCTTTATAGACTGTGCTTGTAACACTGATAATCGTCTAGCTATTGTGATGGCTACTAGGAACAAAGTCTTCCAAGACAGAAATTTCAGTATGCACGAATGAGCAGGTTCAAAAGGTGGTGAAGTTAGTTTGGACAAGACAAAGTTCAGATCCCATAAAGCTACCGGTTCCTGAAAGGGATGTCTCTGCAAAGTAGCACCTTTAAGGAAGGTGGAAGGTTTTATGCAATCTGTGACACATCAGGTTAGACTCATGTTGACCCAAATGAAAATTAGATATCGCTGCCAAGTGGACTCTAATTGTGGCAGCAGCAGAGCCCTGATGGAGGAGTTCAGAAAAAAATTCTAAAACCATTGGGATGGATGCAGTGTAAGGCTCTACATTCCTTTCAGCCCAGATGGAAAACCTTCTCCATTTGCTAGTATATAAGGTTTACTATCAATTTCAAATGAAACTTGGTCTACCGCACTACGTTCGAACACGGCAATGTCGAACTTATAAAGCAAGCCTAGGAACGGGTTTTAACATGGGTCGAGATAGGGGTTCACTGCTATTGCCGAACTACAAACCTCGCCCCTATCTCGACCCATGTTAAAACCCGTTCCTAGGCTTGCTTTTGAAGTTCGACATTGCAGTGTTCGACTTTCTGTGTTCAAACATAGCGCGGTCGACCAAGTTTCATTTGAAATTATGATAGTAAACTGTACATAACTTTCTAGTGAAAGGTTTGTGCGAAGACGTGAGGATGTGAGTCACAGCAAGTGAAAAATCATGAAGCCTGAGTAGAGATGGAATTGGAGCAGCCACACTGTCAGTTGAGGGTGTGGAGGCAAGGGTGAAGGGAGCCTGACGTGTGTCAAGAGGTCTGGTACTGGGTCCAGAGTCCATGGATCGTCTAGTAGATGAGGCCGGAGAAAAGGGAACCAAATCTGACGGGGCCAGTAAGGAGTGATGAGAATTATTTTGCTTCACAAAAGCTTTGATTTCTGAATCACTTTGTATAGGAGAGGAAAGGGAGGGAAAGCATAAAGGAGTACCAGGGGCCAATTGTGAACAAGTGCATCTCTCGGTGATTTCCCCCGGGCTGGGGGAAAAGAGAAAAGTAGCTGCTGCATTTGGAGTTGATTGGACTGGCGAAGAGATTGCAGCAAGGCCGTCCCCATTTGCGGAAGATCTGTTCCGTTACTTCCTGATACAGAGACCACTCATGAGGCATCAAGACTGCCCTGCTGAGTTTGACATCTATCACGTTGGTTGTCCCTGGAATGTGCGTTGCCACCAGAAAGCATTGGGAAGAGATAGCCCACTCCCAAACACAAAGTGCCTCTCGACAAAGGGGGTAAGATCTGGTCCCACCTTGTTTGTTGAGATACCATACCACTGACATGTTGTCTGATTGGATCGCTATCGTTCCTAGAGGAAGAGAACTGTGAAGTGCTTGCAACGCTAGAAGCACTGCTCTCATCTTTAGAACACTGATATGCAGGTGAGCCTTGTGATCTTGCCATGCACCTTGGACAGTCCTGCCTAGATAATGCCCCCCTCCCCCCATCTGTGAGGCATCCGTGGTCACAGTAGCAACAGGTTGGCGGGGAAGGAATGGAGAACCTGTTGCTAGTTGATCGGGTTGAATCCACCAACGGAGGTCCTTTTTGCAAGACTCTGTTATGACAATGTGGTGAGATAGAGGCAGTTGTTTAAAGGACCACTGGGATGATAGAAGCCATTGAAGAATTTGCATATGTAATCTGGCGAGTGAGACTAACATTATGGTGGAGGCCATGGTCCCTAAGAGTTTCAGCACTGTCTTTGCCTTGACTTTTTGTAGAGGAAGTAGATGGAGAACTTGTTGACTGAGGTTCTGCGCTCTTTCTGCAGGTAGACGAGCTAACTGTATTTCTGCACCTATAAAAGTCACAAATTGAGAGGGCAATAAGGCAGACTTTTCCCAATTTATTGTAATCCCCAACTGTCTACAAAGTTGGATAGTGGAATCTCTGGTTTGTAGGAGTAGATGCCTGGTGGAGGCAGTCAGGAGCCAGTCGTCCAGGCACTGACACACTTGGAATCCTAGACGTCTCAGGTGAGCTGTCACTACTGCCATACATTTGATGAACACCCTGGGGTCAGTGGAGAGACCAAAGGGCAGAGCACAAAACTGGTAGTGACTGGCTCCCAGACGGAAGCGTAGGTGGCTCAGCGACGCTCTGTCCATTTTTATATGGTAGTACGCATCTTGGAGGTCTATGGAGCACATCCAATTGTCTTTCCCTAACAGAGGGAGTATAGACTGCAGTATTACCATCCGGAACTTGGCCTTCTTCATGGATTCGTTTAATTTGCTGAGGTCCAAGATGGGCCTCCAGTCCCCTATACATTTTGGCAATAAAAAGAATCTGGAGTAAGTTCTGAATCCTACCTGGTCTGCGGGGACGGTTTGGATGACTCTGTTTACGAGCAACTTTTTCACTTCTACAGTTGCTTGATCCCTGTGATTGGGTGGAACATCTGGGATCTTCTTGGGAGTGTGAGGTGGAAGAGAAAAGGGTATGGCATAACATCTGGTGATTATTTGTACCCATTTGTCTTGGGTGATGTTTAGCCAGGCTTCTGGATACAAAGATATGTGACCCCCGACTGGCTCCAGAGAAGCACAGCTGGGCCCCACATCAGGAGTGCTGATGACGGCGGCCTTGAAATGAATTGCAGCCTCCCTGCCTCTAGGGTGACGTCTACCATTTGCTCCTCCTCTGCCTCTGAAGGAGGAGTCACTCTGTGCATCCGGGAAAAATCTCTGGGATTTCTTGAGCCACATATTACCACCTCACTGACCCTTAAGATATGGTCTAGAGGAAACAGCAAAATGTACTCCCATGGCAGAGAGGGTTTTCCCTTCTTGTTCGCACCTGGTGAGTGCATCTTTTACCTTAGGTCCAAACAATGAAGAACCGTCAAAGGGGGCGTTGGGTAAAGGTAGACGAACGGCTCCGCAAAATTACATAAGCGCATCCAGTAGTGTTCCTAAGGGAAACTCCTGAACCCGCTGCCCTGCTCGTTCCACTGGCTGCACAAGAGATCAGCCTCATGGAGGAGTTCACAATGGAATTTAAGGTGGACAACTGAGCAAACACCTTCTCAGGGACTCCTTCAGTAGATGTACCTTGGAGAGTACCTCCTAACTTTGAAGCCTCGTAGATAGTTCAGCGATCTGAGTGTGAAAGCAGCTGAAGAAAAGATACACTCTTAGTGGCCGCCACCACCACCACCACAATAGCATCTACAGGCACTCCCTTGGAAAAAAAATGCTTCTCTTTGGGGGCAGACAGAAATTTATTGGGTCTTCTGGGAAATGACTCCACAGCATCAGGAGTCTCCCACACCTTCTGACTAACGAGGTCTAAAAGTTAATCAAAAGGTGGAGACACCCAAGAGGCTAAAGGTTGAGACCTGAAAGCCTTCAGGTACACTGACTCCTCATCAGAAGAGGTGACAGTGGGCCAGCCGCCTTTCTGCTTAAGGATCTCTAAGATGTCAACAAAGGAGACATCATCAGAGGACAACTTGGGGCACCCTTCTGATTCCTCGAGGTCAGTGTCTGAAGTGATGGACTCATCCTGGGATTCTACATGCTTCCTCTTGAATGTCCTCTTCCGAGGGGGCTCCTCAGAAGGGTACTCTGGGGAGGTCTTGGAAGACTGGGGGCCACCCACCGGGGGCTCCTGAGGCTGCGGGTCTTTGCTGTCGAGAGAGCGAGAGAGTAGGTGCTGAGACAGAGGTCGGTGCTTGAGGGGGAAGAGCGTCGGTACCCTTGTGTGGAGCTGACGGGCGAGAGAGCACATTTATCTCAAAAACAGATCTCTCTGGATCTGAAGACAGCCCCGGCTCCGAGGAAAAGGATGCAGTCCAGAGTGACCGGCTCTGAGATGGATGTAGGGGTCTGAGCTCACTCTAGACGATGCACCAAGAGGGAGACTCGGAACTGAAGAGGTTTGGGTCCAAGTATCCCTGTCGGGGACAACCGGTGAGCTTCGGCTCCTAGACACCACAGATGGCGCCAAAGGTGTCGGAGCGGAACTCTGCTCCAAGACAGCCACGAGGGCAGCTGGAACAGAGGGTTCCACAACAAGTGGCACCAAAAACTCTGGCTCCGAAGGCCTGACTTGGCTTGGAGGAGGAACCACAACAGGGAGAATGGACTCAGGGAGCTCCGGAACCAACTGGGTTGGAGCCAAACACAATTTGAGCAAAGCAGACGACTTCAGGAGTCTAAGCACTACTCTCTCCACAACTCTGAAAGGCTCCTAGAGGATCTGGATGACAGGGTAGGCGATATGGATCTTTGCAGAATTGGAGATTTTAAGGTTGGGGAGACCAGCAAAGGATCTATGGACCGGTTCCGATGTACTTTTTCAGTAGTCGGCTCCGAAGGGCTTGGGGCCGACACTGACGTGCCAACATCAACAACCTCGACCGGCTCAGAGGACAGTGGAGCCGTGGAGGCAAGAGTCTGACCAAGTTTAGATTGTTTTAGAAGAGGTTCCGAAAAGTACAGTTGTGTACACTTAGCATAAATGTAGATGTTAGAGTGTATTCAACTGGCCTGAATACCAGAGTCTTGGATTCTTGCGTCAGATGCTGTCCCTTCTTCCATGACATCAGGGGTATAAAACAAGCACCTGACGCCATTACACCAGTTTTCTTGCAGGTGCCCCCACAATGGAAAGCAATTATATATGTTACACCTCCATCAAAAAGCAAATACACCAGAAAGCTTAAATACACCAAACAAGAAAGAAAAGTAGAGACAAGAAAAGTCAGGGGGCTGGAGGGAGGGAGGGTAACCAGGACTGCAACAGTGAATACACTCGAACATCTACATTTATGGTAAATGTACACAACTGTACTATGTTCTTCGTGTTTCACTGTTGCAGTCAGTACATTTGGGTTGATTCCCAAAGCTAAACGAAGGGAGGAGGAAGATACAGAGCATTAAGACCAGCTATTAAGCCCTGCAAGACTGCAGTGGCAAAACCAGCTCTGGATTTAGAAAAAATAGGCATGTGGTAATGCTTAGTGAAGGTATGTACAGAGCTCCAGGTAGCAGCTTCTAGGATGTCCCTGGTAGGGACTCCTCTGAGAAAGACTGTAGAGAGAGATGAAACCTTGGTGGAATGTGATCAAATCCCCTGTGGGGTAGGTTTTCCATGGTGCTTGTAGCAGAAATGAATGCAATGGGCTATCTATTTAGAAATGGTTTGCTTTGAAATGGCCTTCCCCTCTGCCCTTGCAGCAAAGCCAACTAGCAGCTGTTCAGATTTTCTGAGAGGCTTAGTCCTGTCCAAATAAAATCTAAGTTGTCTGTGCACGTCCAAAGAGTGCAGTATTCTCTCTTCTTTGTTTTGCGGATTTGGGAAAAAAAGTAGGCAAATGAATGGACTAATTTAGGGCCACACTAGACACCACCTTGGGCATAAAGGAGGGAATAGTCCTGAGGGAAACCCTGTCTGCATGGAAGATAAAGAAGGGCTACACTGCCATAAGGGCCTGTAATTCAGACACTCTTCTAGCTGAAGTGATGGCTGGAAGGAAGGCTGTTTTCCAAGAAAGGAATTTCAACTCTGCAGTTGCAGCTGGTTCAAATGGAGAGAGAGAGTGAGCTTTTCCAGTACAAAGTTAAGATCCCAGGCTGGAGTAGGGGGCTCGCCTGGGGGGGGGGGGGTCATAAATTTTTAGCCCCTCTGAGAAATTACTTTAACAGTGGGTTAGAGAAGAGGGATGGTTTGGTATTATAATGTGCTGAGATGGCAGAGACATGAAATTTGATAGACGAGGAGGATAGACCCTTGTGGAGCATTTCTGTTAAGTACTGAAGGATATGAGGTAAGCTGGGCACCCAAGTGGCCATACACTGAGTCTGGCTCCAGGAACAGAATCTTTTCCACTTTTCAGCATAGGATTTTCTAGTACTAGGTCTCCTTGCTTCCAGAATGACATCTAGCACCACCTGCTTACTGAGGGATGCTATTGGAGAGCTCAAGGAATTAGCCAGGCTGCAAGGTTCAGGGTTTGAAGCTGAGGGTGCAGAATCTGGCCTGCATGCTGGGGCAGCAGGGAAGGTGTCTGAGGTAGGTGCCATGGATCCAGCAGTATCATACTGCGCAAGAGAGGGTACCAGTGCTGGCGAGGCCAGTATGGTGCAATCAGTATTGTCCTTGGTTTGTCCTGTTTGATCTTTAGCAGAACCTTCGAGAGGAGAGGCAGAGTAGGCAAGGCATAAACTGAGAGGTTTTCCCAGGTAAAGGACAGGGCATCCACTTTCCAAATTTGACTGTGGGGAGTCCTTGTACAGAATTTGTCAAATTGGTAGTTGAGGGGAGGCAAACAGGTCTATCTCTGGAGCCCCCCATTTTTTTCCTCAAGATGTTGAAAATCTTTGGTTCCATTTTCCATTCGTGTGGGTCCATGAGATTTCTGCTTAGGTCGTCTACCAGTGAATTTAGCTTGCCTGGCAGGAAATGAGCTTGCAGGTGCACTTGGTAGCTCAGGGCAGTGCTCCACAGTGCCATGGCTAGTCTGCAAAGGGGGAAAGGGTGGGTTCCCCCCTGCTTAAGTACCACATAACTGTGGTGTTGTCTGTCTTTACCAATAATTGTCTTGGAAGGGTATGATCTTTGAAAGCTGTCAGGGAATTCTGTACAGCTAACATTTCTTTTTGGTTGATATGCAGGTGCATCTGACTCGGGTTCCATTTGCCCTGAATGCACTGCCCTGCCATGTGTGCCCCCCCCCCATGCATAGTATGATGCATCTGTAGTCAGGGTTTGGGCGGCAGGGGGTAGATTGAAAGGGAACCTCTTGTTTAGGTGGCAGGCCTCTTCCCACCAAAGGAACTCGGTCTTTATACAAGGAATGATAGAAATCATTGTCTCCAGGTCCTGAGAATGTTGACACCATAGGCTTTTTAGATACCACTGTAATTTCCTCATATGCAGCCTTGCATATGGAATTAGTAGAAGGCAAGAGGCCATGAACCCCAGGGCTTGCAGGATTTTCCTTGCAGATAGCTGGGTCTTTGTGGCCAGTAGTCTGAAGTAAGCTGTCAAACTTGTTTCTCTGGCGTGAGGTAAGCCATCTGGGAAGTTGTGTTCAAGCTTGCTCCCAGAAAACAATTTGCTGGCAGGGTACTAGATGAGATTTCTTTTCGTTTATGGTGTACGCCAGCGAGGTTAGACGTTTCTGTACAAATGCCAGATGTTTTAATAGGATGTCCTGGCTTTCTGCCTGAATTAGACAATCGTCCAGGTATCGGTATATATTTGAATGTTTCTCTGCCTGTAAAATGCAATGGAGGAGCTAGATATTTTGTGAATACCCTGGGTGCAGTAGATAAACCAAAGGGAAGTGCAGAGAACTGATAGTGCATGAAGCCTGCTCTGAAGCGTAGGTATTTTCCTTAAGAGTCCATTACTGGAATGTGCAGGTAAGCTTCAAGTCTAAGGTTGCCAACCAGGCATCTTTGCCTAGCAAAGCAAGCAGCTGTTGAAATGTTAGCATTTTGAATTTTGGTATTACCAAAAAGGTGTTTAGAATAGAGAGGTCCAGGATAGGACGCCAGGAGCGGTCTTTTCTGGGTACCAGAAAGAGTCTTGAGTAAAAACCTGGTCCCCTTTCTTCTGCTGGGACAGGCTGAATAGCCTTGATACTTAGAGAACCTGCTACTGAACCTCTGCCCACTGATTTGGGGGTAGGTCTGGCCAACCGTTTGGGGTTGGCCAGGAGTGGAAATGGAGTCTGTATCTTTGGAAGACTATATTTAGCATCCACTTGTCCTTTGGTAATGAGTTCCCAGTTTTTTGCATGTAGGGCAATCTTTCCCCCTAAGGGAACAGGCAGTTGAGCAGGACTTAGAAAATTTAAGGTCAAGTCATTGTGACATTTTTCCATAGGGGGTGTCTTACTACTTCCAGCTTTGGAAGTGGGAGCCCCCCCCCCCCACTGCTTAGGCCTGTGTGTGCCTTGAGACTGTAGCCTAGGTGGTGTGCTGTTCCTGGGTTTGGGCTGAGAACGCCTGGAAGAGACTGGAAAGGACCAATTCTTAGAAGGCCAATGCCTACTAAACCTGGGAGGCTGTACTTGCAGGAAATCTTTAACAGTTTGCATAGATTTAGCTTTTTTCTCCATGTTTTAAAGGACGGCTTCTGCTTTGTTGCCAAACAGGCGGTCTTGGTTTAAGGGAGCATCCAGTAATTTAGCTTTAACATGATCTGGCAAATTTTTCTCCTTAAGCCAAGCATGCCTTCTAAGTACAGACCCAGGACAGCAGCCCCGCAAGATGCTTCTAAAGAATAAAAAACACAATGCAAAGTATGTTTACCAACTTGTTCAGCAGAATGCATTAAATCCTGTAATTCTTTATTTTCAGCACAGTCCGAAATCAACATAATTTTCTGTTTAAGTAGTCCATTAATATGCTGCTGATACTTTAACATATGAAACTGGCAGTTTAAGGCCCTAATGGCCAAAGTAGCAGAAGTGTATACCTTCTTACCCCATCTGTCCAAGGCCCTGGAATCTCTATCAGAGGGGGTAGGGTTTTTGGCAGCAGTAGCCTTAATTCCTTTAGGACCTTAGGAAATGGTCTCTGGGTCCACAGTATTCTTGAAGAGGAACTTGTGAGAGTCAGGTACTCTGTAGTACCTGTCAGGTTTTCTGGGAGCTGGAGGTAAAGTGTCTGGGGCCAGGCTGGATTCCAAGAAGGCATTATCTACAATGTCCAGAACAGGAAGGATAGCTAAAGGCCTGTGTTGCGGGAGGAGTAAAAATTCCCTAAGCCTCTTTTAGGAGTCAGAATAATCCTGGCTTTCCCAGCAGAAAAATCTTCTGGTGGAGAAGCAGAGGGAATGTAATCCTCTGCATTAGAATCCTCATAGGTAGATAAGGGCAAATCCTGGTAATCATAAAACAGAAATTTCAGAATCCTGATCAGAAGAATCAGAAGGAAAATCAGTTCTAGGTCTCTTAGAGGGGGAAATGTTGGCCTCCCCTAATTAAAGTAATAAGATCTTCAGCCATTCTTATTAGTTTTTTAGGCATATGGGCCTGACCATGTGGTTTGGATGTCAGTTTTCTAGGCGTGGGTTGAGTTTTACGCCTTGAAGAAGAATATGGCGTCAGTTTGAAATGCAAGTCTGTAAAAGCCTAAATACACCCTCAGAAGCCAGTGTCTGCACAGAGGCTCCGGACCCATCCAAGGTAGAGACATCCGCAGGTTCCATAGTCAAAGAAGCATCTCGCGGCATACCGGACTCCGAATGGGTCCCAGCAGAGGCCTGCAAATCTAAAGTAGCAGGTATCAGGGGCTGCGAAAGCACCTCATTGAGTACCGGTGAACTGTTGACTGGCTTAGAGGAAGCATCATTGTCAGTTTTGCACCTATGGGGTCTGTCTGTCTTTATCTTTACGTTTTCTCGGAATATCGGTAGTCGGACAGCTGGATAGTTAAACCGAAAAACAAAATAATTTGCTGCAAAATAGACGGACGACGAATAGTTCGGGGGTTGAATAAAGCACAAAATCGACAGCAAGGGACGTCATGGTCTGGGCCTAAGCAAGGAATGCAGTACGAATGAAAATCTTTATGAGGTATTTGCTTTCCAGAAGTAATGCAATTATTAACTTTTACTGACATCGGTAAGGAGCAAGAAAAAATTTCCCCAACGGGGTACTTAGCTTTAGTTGAAGACTTTGATTCTGAAACTCGAAAATGAAAATTTCAGGAGTTGGCCGACCGGCACTTGTAAACTGCTTTTGCTTCGGGTGCCGCACGGCAAGAAAGACTGATGTAATGGTGTTGGCTGCATGATTTATACCCACGACTACCTGACGTCATGGAAAATGAAGCAGCAACCGACGCAGGACCCAAGACTTTGATAATTAGGCCGACTGAGGGCTACTGCAAGCAGATAACCCAAATGTGATGACTGCAACAGTTTAACACAAAAAACATCTGAGCTCCCCAGTCAAACCCCCAGTCCCAGGATAACTGTAGAAGTCCAATGCCATCCAAGAAAGGACAGCTTGATGGAAGAAGGGAGGGAAGGAATACCACAACATGGAAGAGAAAGATATCTAGGGTTATGGTAAGATTTTACACAACTATTCTGTGTCCTCCTGTACTCAGCTTGCAGTATAGCAAACCCTTGGGTGAATGCCAAAGCTCAAAGAGAAGAGGAGGGTGGAGGCTTGAAACTATTTTCTAGGAATCTATGAAGGATTGCCCTGGCAAATCCAGCCCTGAATTTGGAAATGTAATCCAATCTACAATGTTTGGCAAAGATGTGGACAGAAGTCCATGCAGCTGCCTCTAAAATAGAGGCAAGACCCAAGCACATTAAAGAAAGCCCCAGATGAAGCCATAGCCCTTAGAGGAGTGTGCTTTAATCTTAGATCCTAAGGCTTTTCCATGGTTTGTACAACAGAAAAAAATGCCCTGGAAATCCAGGCAGAAATGGTCTGCTTTGTTACTGCTTTCCCCAGAGCCCTGGGATGAAAGGGGGCAAACAATTGGTCTGATTTCCTGAAAAATTCGGTCCTGTCAAGGTAAAACCCAAGCTGTCTGTGCACATCAAGGGAGTGTAAGAGTCAATGTCATTCTGAGGATGAGGAAAAAAGGTGAATAGCTTGGTTTAAGGATAACTCACCAACTACTTTGGGCATGAAGGAAGGATTGGTCCTGACAGTTACCCCTGTCCTTGTGGAAGGTGAGGAAAGGGAAAATAGCCATGAAGGCGTGTAGCTCTGCCACTCTCCTAGCTGATGTCAAGGTTACCAGGAGTACTGTTTTCCAAGTTCAGTGTTTTAGACAGGCCTTAGAAGATGGTTCAAAAGGGACCACCATGAGCTTTTCTAAAGCATAATTCAGGTCCCATGGGGGTGGGATGGTTTTCTTGAGGTGCCTAAAATGCAGTACTCCCTTTAGGAATAACTTTGCAGGCAACCGAGATGTCAAAGTGGAGTGCAGAGGCAGACGAGCTGAAATAGCAGCAATGTGTGCTTTAACAGAGGAGTACGCCAACCCTGTCTGCAAGAGTTCTCACAGGTATAACAGCACCAAAGGGAACATCAACCTGAAAATGGTCTAACTGTCATTGTCAACACTAAATGGAGAATCTTTTCCATTCAGACAAATAAGAGCTTGAGAAGGCATCTGTTGCCCTTGCCAGATGGCTGGGTAGCCTGGTGCACAAAACGATAGAGGTTGTCTGTTCAGAGGGGAGGCAAACCGATCTGAGGTGTATCCCACTTATGGACTATGTCCAAGAACACATCCCTGTGGAGCATCCATTCATGGGACTGTGACATGAACCTGCTGAAGGTGTCTGCCTGGGTGTTCTGCTCTGAAGGGATATATATTGCCTGCAGAGTGACACCCTGTTGTGTGGTAAGCTCCCAGACACAGCTAGTCTGCATAGCAGATAGGATTTTGTTCCCACCTGCTTGTTTCCATACCATAAAACTGCAGTGTTGTCTGTGAACAACTTTAGGGGGCCCTACTTCAACGTATGTTGGCAGGCCTTCACGGCCAGAAGTATTGCTCTCATTTCTCTGACACTGATATGTTCCTGTCTGAGGGAGTCTGACCAGGTGCCCTGGACAATAGGGAACCCATGACTGCTCCCCATCCCAGATCCGAGGCATCCGTGTACATCTTGTGGACTGGCAAGGGAACCTGTAAGGGAAGTCCTGGGTTGGAGGTTACTTGATTGAACCACCAGAGAATCTCTTTCCTTAGAAGAGGTAGGAATGGGATTTTCTACTCTAAGGGATGTGTGTGCTGTGTCCAAATAGACCTTGGGTACCATTAAAACTTTCTCATGTGGAGCTTTGCCAATGACAAAATGGGAATAGTCTATGGTGGATGACCTAGGGGGCTGAGGTACTACCTGGCAGTCAAGACTGTGGCTTCACGTACAGAGAGCAGGTACTGCCTTAAGTTTTCCACCTTTTGAGGTGCCAGAAATTCCCTCCTGACATCCATCCTTATTCTGCATCCCAGGAATGTTTGGTCTTGACAGGGGTTCAGGTTGGACTTGGGAAAGTTCATCTTGAAACCAGAACTTGCAGGACTGATATTACAGTTTGTAGATGGCATAAGCAAGGATTTTGAACAGTCTGCCTAGATCAGAAGGTTGTCCAGGTATGGGAATATTTGAATCCCTTGAGTCCTGCAGAAAGCAATCACAAGTGCCAAGCACTTGGTGAAGACCCTTGGTGCTGTAGAACAGTTCAAAGGGCAAGGCAGAGAACTGAAAATGTGAGGAGCCCACAGAGAAGCGTAGGTACCTCCTGTAATTGGGCGTTATGGGGATGTGCAGGTAGGCATCCTTGATGTCCAAAGGTGGCTAGGAATCCCGAAGGTAAAATCAAGAAGAAGAGGGTCTGCAAAGCGAGCATTCGAAAGGTGGGTACTTGCAGGAAAAGACTGAGGTGGGAAAGATCTAGGATTGGTCTCCAGGGACCATCTTTTCTTGGGACTAGGAAGTGTCTGGAAGAGAAACCTTTTCCCTTTTCTGTCACAGGGACAGACTGAATTGTTCCTTGGGCAATAAGGCTGTCTATAACTGGCTGAAAAAAGGGAAGCTGCTCTTTGGGTGGTTGTGGAATACCCCTCAAGGAAGGTGGTGTGATCCGGGTCATGAAATAACCCTTTTCTGTGATGGATACGACCCACCTGTCTGAGGTAATGTTTTTCCAAACGGGGAGACAATGAGAGAGTCTTGGGGAAAGGGGGGTGGAATCGAGAGCTTTTTCAGTAATGGCAGCTAGTCGCAGATTACCTGCCCTGTCTTGAAATTGAGGCTTCTGGGCCAGAGTCTGAGCAGGATTGGAAGGAGGAGGAGGAGCTGAATGTTTCCTTACAAATTGAGTTTTTGAGGAATAATTCCTGTGGAATTTGGAGATAGGAGAAAAGTGCAGTTGTGTGCACTTACTATAAATGTAGATGTTAGAGTGCATTCACTGTTGCAGTCATCACCTGTGGGTTATTCCTGCTGTGGTAGCCTTCGACTGGCCTGAAGATCAGAGTCAATGTTTTTGTGTGCTGGTTGCCATCGCCTGTAGTCTGATATCAGGTCGCCAGTACTATAAAGCAAGGCAGCTGACGTCATTACATCAGTTTTTCTTGCCCTAACCTGTCAGAAGCACAAGGGAAAAGAGAGAAGTGGTCCTGGTGGCTAAAAGTCACCTTGGGAAGCTTGTGTCCCCCTAGGGGGAAGATGTTAAATGGGGAATGGAGGGAGGGAATTCAAGACTGCAACAGTGAGCACACTCGAACATCTACATTTATGGTAAGTGTACAGAACTGTACTATGTTCTTCGTGTTTCACTGCTGCAGTCATCACCTGTGAGAAGATTACCAAAGCTGAGGAAAAGAGTGAAAGGATAGGTTGAGTCCTAGGTATGGGTCAGGAGGCCCTGCAGAATTGCGGAGGCAAACCCTGCCCTAGACTTAGAAAAGAGAGGTAGGTGATAATGGTTTGTAAAGGTATGGACAGAGGCTCAGGTGGCCGCTTCCAAGATGTCCCTGGTAGGCACTCCTCTGAAAAAGGCAGTGGAAGTGGAGGTTGCCCTAGTGAAATGGGTACGGAGAGACTTAGGGATGGGTTTCCCATGTAGTCTGTAGCAAAAAAGGATACAGTGGGAAATCCAATTGGAAATGGTTTGTTTAGAGATGGGCTTCCCATCTGCCCCTGGGGCAAAGTTTACAAGAAGCTGGTCTGTTTTTCTGAATGGCTTAGTACGGTCCAGACAGTATCCGAGTTGTCTGTGCACGTCTAGTGAGTGCAGAATTCTTTCCCCCCTTGTTTTTGAGGGTTGGGAAAGAAGGTGGGAAGGAGTATGGCCTGGTTAAGAGTCACATCAGATACCACTTTGGGCATAAAGGAAAAGTTAGTCCTCACGTAAATTCTGTCTGCATGGAAAATTATGAAGGGCTCGACAGCCATGAGGGCTTGAAGTTCTGAGACCCTTCTGACTGAGGTGATAGCTAGTTGGAAGGCAGCCTTCCAAGAGAGGCATTTCAATTCTGTTGAAGCGGCAGGTTCGAATGGAGGTAAGTTTAGTTTCTCTAACACATAATTCATGTCACAGGGTGGCACTGGAGGCCTTCTGGGAGGCCTGATATTAGAAGCCCCTCTGGGGAATTGCTTAATCAAAGGATGAGAGAAGAGGGGTGGGTCTGAATCATAATGGGCAGAGATGGCAGAGGCATGGATTTTAATAGAGAAGGAGAGGCCACTATTGAGCAACTCTGCCAGGTAATCCAGGATGAGAGGGATGGAAGGTTGGGAGGTACTGCTCCCTTTTGATTGTTTCCAGAGCAGAATCTTTTCCATTTTCCTGCATATGATTTTCTTGTGCTGGGCCTTCTGGCCTCTGTGATGATGTCCACGACCGGTTTGCTTAACAGGGACTCCTTGGTTACTTTTTAAGTGTATACACCATGCTGAAAGTTGGAGTGTGTGTAGGTCTGGGTGCAGTACCTTCCCCCTCTCCTGGGTCAAGAGGTCTGACCTCAGGGGAAGCAGCTTTGGGGGTTGTAAGGTCAGACTGTATAGTAAGGGGTACCAATGCTGCCTGGGCCAATCTGGAGCAATAAGGATGGCCTTTGGTCTCTCTCCTCTTATTTTAATCAGAACCTTGGGAATAAGGGGCAGAGCAGGGTATGCATACACAAAGAGGGAGCTCCAGGGGAAGGTAAAGACATCTATCTTCCATGCTAGGAGGTGATACTCCCTGGTACAAACTTATGCAGTTGGTGGTTGAGGTGCGAGGCAAAGAGGTTCACTTCTGGGGTCCCCCACTCCTGGGTTATTTGCAGAAAGATTTCTCTGCGGAGCTGCCATTCATGGTGGTCCAGAATGTTTGCGCTTAGGTGGTCTGCCAGTGTGTTGTTGTTCTCTGTTAAGTATTGGGTAATTAGATGTAGCCCCATGGAGGTGGCTGTAAGCCAGAGTCTAATGGCTAATCTGCACAGGGGGTAAGATTGGATGCCCCCTGCTTGTTGATGTAACACATTACTGTGGTGTTGTCTGTTTTGATAAGGAGACCCCTGGCCTGAGATGGGGTTGGAAGGAGGTAAAAGCCTTTTATTAGGACGTTAAGAGCCTTTTGCACTGTCATCATTTCTTTCTGGTTGATGTGGAAGTGAAGTTGCTGGGCATTCCAAAGGCCTTGGGTACACCTGACTGCTAGGTGAGCGTCACAGCTATGTCTGAGGTGTCGGTGGTGATGGGCTGGCTGGAAGGGAGGAGGATGAAGGGAAGACCCTTGTTCATGGCACAGGCCTCTGCCCCCCCAGAGAAATTCTTCCCTTAAGCAAGGGATCAGAGGGAGAGTGGTCTCTAGGGACTGAGAGGGCTGACACAGTACAGTTGTGTACACTTATCATAAATGTAGATGTTTGAGTGTATTCATTGTTACAGTCATCACACTTTGGATATCTGCCTGCAGGTAGCCCTCAGTCGGCCCGAATACCAAAGTCTTGGGATTTCTGTGTCGGATGCTGTCGCTTCTTCCATGGTATAAAACCCATTACATCAGTTTTTCTTGCCCCAGATGTCAGGAGCCCCCCAAATAGGAAGCAATTACATGGTGTGAAACACTCCCAGTAAAAGGTAAATACCATTGTTATACGATATGGCCAAAAAAAGGATAGGTAGAAGGTATAGATAAGTCAGGGGGCTGGAGGGAGGGTAACCAGGACTGCAACAGTGAACACACACTAACATCTACATTTATGGCAAGTATACACAACTGTACTATGTTCTCTGTGTTTCACTGTTGCAGTCATCACACTTGGGTTGATTCCCAAAGCTGAGGAAGGGTGGAGGCAGTCAAGAAGCATTAGGGCTGGCTAGCAGGCCTTGTAAGACTGCTGTGGCAAGTCCAGCTCTGGATTTAGAAAAGATAGGTAAGTGGTAATGCTTGGTGAAGGATGTGTAAAGAACTCCAGGTTGCAGCTTCCAGGATGTCCCTGGTAGGGACTCCCTGACAAATGCTGTAGAAGTTGAGGAAGCCCTAGTGGAATGAGCTCTCATCCCCTGTGGGGTAGGTTTTCCATGGTGTTTGTAGCAGAAATGGATGCAGTGTGCTATCCATTTAGAAATGGTTTGCTTTGAAATGGCTTTGTTCTCTGCCCCTGTAGCAAAGCTGACTAGCAGCTGGTCTGACTTTTTGAAAGGTTTAGTCCTGTCCATGTAGAACCCTAAGCTGCCTGTGCACATCCAGGGAGTGCAGGATCCTTTCCCCTTTACTCTGAGGATTAGGGAAAAAGGTTGGCAAATGAATGGATTGTTTTAAGACGCACTAGATACCACCTTGGGCATAACTGATGGGTAAGTCCTCAGGGAAACCCTGTCCGCATGGAAAATAATGAAGGGCTTCATGGCCATGAGGACCTGCAATTCAAACACTCTTCTTGCTGAAGTGATGGCTAGAAGTAAGGCTGTTTTCCAAGAGGAATTTTAACTCTGCTGTAGCTGCAGGTTCAAAGGGAGGAAAGCGTGAGCTTCTCCAGTACAAGGTTAAGGTCCCAGGCTGGAGTGGGAGCTCTCCTGGGGGTGGGGTGGGGGTGGGGGGGTCTTAAATTTTTGGCTCCTCTCAGGAACTGTTTGACCGGAGGGTGAGAGAATAAGGGTGGCTCAGTATTGTAATGAGCTGAGATGGCAGAGGCATAAATCTTAATTGAAGAGAAGGATAGGCTTTTGTGGAGCAGTTCTGTTAGGTAATTTAGTATTTGAGATAAGTTGGGCAAGGTTGTGTCTATTCCCTGAGAATGGCTCCAAGAACAGCATCTTTTCCACTTTTCTGAATAGGATTTTCTAGTACTAGGCCTCCTTGCCTCAAGGATGGCATCCAGCACCTGTTTACTGAGGGTTGCGGGTGATGTGTTCAGGGGATGACCCAGGCTGCTAGGTTCAGGGTTTGCAGCTGAGGATGCAAAATCTGGCCCCCCTGCTGGGACAGCAGGGAAGGGGTCTAAGGCAGGTGCCATGGTGGCACTACTTTCAGACTGTGCAAAAGTGGTACCAGTGCTGGCGTGGCCAGTCCGGTGCAATCAAGACTGTCCTCTGCTTGTCTTGTCTGATCTTTAGTAGAACCTTAGATAGGAGGGGCAGAGGGGGGAAAGGCATAGCTTAAGAGGTTTTCCCATGTAAAGGACAGGGCATCCACTTTCCATGCTTGGCTGTGGGGAAGTTCTGGTGCAACATTTGCTCGACTGATAGTTCTGCAGGGAAGCAAAGAGGTCTACCTCTGGTGCCCCCCACCTTTGGATCAGAAGCTTGAATGATTTGGGATCCAGTTTCCACTCGTGTGGGTCCATTAGATTTCTGCTTAAGTTGTCTGCCAGTGAATTTAGTTTGCCTGGCAGGAATTGAGCTTGCAGGTGCACTTGATTGCTGAAGGCTGTGTTCCACAGAGCCATGGCTAGTCTGCAGAGAGGGTACAAATGGGTTCCCCCCTGCTTGTTTATGTACCACATAAAGTACAGTTTTGTACCTACCATAAATGTAGATGTTCGAGTGCTAATACAGCTGCAGTCATAACAGATGGGTTCTCCTGCTGTCAGGCGGGTCCTCGGTCGGCCGAATTCCAAAGTCTAGGTCCGGCATTGGTTGTCGTCGCTTCTTCCCTGACGTCAGTGCGACAGGGGTATAAAAGAACCAGCCGACGCCATTTTCTTCAGTTTTTCTTGCCCCAGATGTCAGGTGCCCCCAGAAGGAAGGCAATACATAAATTTGTGTAATAAAGCAATGCCATATAATCAAAATACAGTAGTGCAAACAAATACACCATGAATGAATACCCCAATCAGGTTGTATGAGGAGGTGTTAGCCAATAGGCCTGTCCCAAGAGGGGAAGGAGGGAGGGAAACCTGGACTGCAGCTGTATTAGCACTCGAACATCTACATTTATGGTAGGTACAAAACTGTACTATGTTCATCATACATACAGCTGCAGTCATAACAGATGGGTAGAATCCCAAAGCTAAGAAAGGGGTGGTAGGCACTAGGTGGAACTAGGAGGAGCCAGAATGCCCTGCAAGACTGCAGTGGCAAAGCCTGCTCT
Organism: Protopterus annectens; assembly: GCF_019279795.1. NCBI lineage: Eukaryota > Metazoa > Chordata > Ceratodontiformes > Protopteridae > Protopterus > Protopterus annectens. The sequence goes on from NC_056733.1 coordinate 1,771,866,386, forward strand.
AGATTTGGAGTATAATGGAAGGTGGTAGTGCTTGGAGAAGGTATGCACAGAACTCCAAGTGGCTGCTTCCAAAATATCTTTGGTAGGAACTCCTCTGAGGAAAGCTGCAGAGGTAGCCGTGGCCCTTGTGGAGTGAGATCTGATGCCTGTAGGTACAGTTTTGCCATGAAAAGAATAACAAAAGCGCATGCAGTGGGCTATCCATTTTGAGATTGTCTGGAAATTGGCTTACCTTGAGCTCCTATAGCATAGGACACAAAGAGCTGTTCTGATTTTCTGAAAGGCTTTGTTCTGTCCAAATAATAACGCAGTTGTCTGTGGATGTCCAAGGAATGTAGTAATCTCTCCCCTTTGTTTTGAGGATTAGGATAAAAGGTAGGCAAGTGTATAGCCTGATTCAAAGCTACCCTGGATACCACTTTTGGCATAAAGGACGGGTCGGTTCGTAAGGAAACTCTGTCCTGATGGAAGATAAAAGGCTGCACAGCCATGAGAGCTTGTAGTTCCGATACCCTACGAGCTGAGGTAATAGCCAGAAGGAAAGCTGTTTTCCAGGACAAATATTGCAAATCTGTTGAGGCAGCTGGCTCAAAAGGAGGCAAGGTCAGCTTTTCTAGAATGAAATTGAGATCCCAAGCAGGTATTGGTTGTTTCCTTGGGGGCTTTAGATTCTTAGCCCCTCTGAGGAACTGTCTTAAGAGGGGGTGAGAGAATAAAGGTGGATCAGTGTTGTATTCTGCAGAAACGGCTGAGGCATGGATTTTGATGGAGGAGAATGAAAGTCCACTGCGTAGCAGCTCAGCTAGATACTGTAATATTTGAGGTAAATTCAGTTTTCCAGGATTCTGGCCCTTATTCTCATTCCAGGCACAAAACAGTTTCCATTTTGCGGAGTAAGCTTTTCTAGTAGACAGCCTTCTGGCCTCCAAAATGACATCCTGCACCTCCTTGGAGAGTAGGGTCTGTTGTGATGTTAAGGAATCTTCCATGCGGTTATATTGAGTGTTTTCAGCTGACTGTGAAGAGTTTTGAAGCTGTGCTGAGTCAGAAGAAGAGGCATTAGAGGCAGGGTCCATGGTGGGGAATGCGTCAGGCTCCTCAGGAGTGGGTACCAGTGTTGTCTTGGCCAGTCTGGAGCAATGAGATTCATCTTTGGTCTGTCTGCTCTGGTTTTTAATAGACCTTTGGGCAGCAGAGGAAGAGGTGGGAAGGCATAAACTGTCATTCTTGTCCAACTGAAAGAGAGAGCGTCCACTCTCCAGGCCTTTGGATGAAAAATCCTTGAGCAGAATTTTGTCAATTGGTGATTTTTGTGGGAGGCAAAGAGATCTATGTTTGGCCTTCCCCATGCTTGAATCATCTCTGTAAAGTCTTGAGGATGCAACTTCCATTCGTGTGGATGTGTCATATTTCTGCTTAGGTTGTCTGCCAGCGTGTTTTCCTTGCCTGGCAAGTACTGTGCTTGAAGTTCGATTTGTAAGTCCAGAGCCATGTTCCAAAGTGACATGACCAGCCTGCATAGGGGGTATGAATGGGTTCCTCCCTGTTTGTTTATGTACCACATTACTGTGGTGTTTTCTGTCCTTATCAATAATTGACCTGGATGCAGAAGGTCTTTGAAAGCTATAATAGCATTTATTACTGCTAGCATTTCCTTTTGATTGATGTGAAGGTGCTTTTCTTTTTGGGACCGTTTGCCCTGAATGCACCGATCTGTCATGTGCGCCCCCCAGGCATAGTCCGAGGCGTCTGTTGTGATGACTTGATTTGCTTGAGGCTTGTTGAATGGGAGACCTGCGTTTGTTTGGCATGCTTGAGCCCACCACAGAAATTCCTTCTGAAGACATGGAATTAGTGGTATTATTGTTTCCAAACTGTGGCTGTGTTGAGACCATAGGTTTTTCAGGTACCACTGAAGTTTCCTCATATGCAGCTTTGCACATGGGATTAGTAAGATGCAAGATGCCATGAATCCCAGAGCCTGCAGGATTTTCCTTGCAGTCAGCCTGGTGAAATTTGCTAGTGTTCTGAAGTATTGAGTTAGTTGCCCCTGCTTCTCTGGCATGAGGTAGGCCATCTGGGTGTTTGTGTCCAAGTTGGCACCCAGGAAAATAATTTTCCGAGAGGGTATTAGCCTTGATTTCTTTTTGTTGACTGTGTATCCCAGAGAATTCAACAACATTATTACATAAGCCAGATGTTTCAGAAGTATGTGCTTGCTGTTCACTTGGATCAGGCAGTCGTCCAAATAGGGGTATATTTGTATCCCTTGAAGTCTGCAGTAGGCAATTACTGATGCCAGGCATTTCGTGAATACTCTGGGCGCAGTAGATAAGCCAAAGGGCAATGCAGAGAATTGATAATGGGTTGAACCTGCAAGAAATCTGAGGTATCCTTCTGCAATTTTGTCTGATTGATACATGCAGGTATGAATCCTTGAGGTCCAATGTTACCAGCCAAGACTCCTTGCCCAGCATGGGAAGAAGCTGCTGTAAAGTGAGCATCTTGAATTTTGGTACGAGTAAAAATGTGTTTAGGATGGATAGGTCCAAAATAGGTCTCCAATCTTTTCCCTTCCTTGGTACCAGGAATAGTCTGGAATAAAAACCTTGACCTTGTTCGTGAGTAGGCACCTCTTGAATAGCTTTCATGTCTATGAGATCTGAAATTTGTCTTTGTGCCTCTGCCCTTTGATTGTGTGGCAGGTTTGGCATGCCTCTCATTTTGGAAGGGTGTGAAAATGGAATCTGTAGCCTCTGTTTATAATGTCCAGGATCCATTTGTCTTTTGTGACAATATGCCAATTTTTTGAAAATAATGCCAGTTTTCTGCCTAAGGGTGCTGCCATTTGAGCCTTGCTTGGCATGCAAAGGGGAAAGTCATTGGGCTTGCTTTCTGAATGGCTGCGAACTATCCTCACCACCTCTTTGTGTAGGAGCTTGCCATTGTCTGCCTCTAAACGATCCTTGGGATTGCCCTCTGCCCCTCGGGCGCCTGTACCTACCTCTTTGGGATCTGTCCGTGGCTGGAAAGGACCAATTTTTGGAAGGCCAATTTCTACTGAAACGTGGGTGTTGTACCTGTAGAAAATCTTTCACTGTTTGCATTGATTTAGCCTTTTCCTCCATTTTCTTTAATACCTCCTCAGCATTAGCACCAAATAATACATCCTTTTGTAGAGGGGCATCTAGTAATTTAGCTTTGACATGATCTGGTAAGGTTTGTTCCTTGAGCCAGGCATGTCTACGTATGACTGATCCTCTAACAGCAGCTCTACAGGACGCCTCTAGAGCATCAAAACCACATTGCAAGGTATGTTTACCCACTTGTTCTGCACTATGCATCAAATCCTGCAACTCCTTCAAGTCTGGTTGTTCAGGTTGTGACCTTTTACTTCTCAATTGTGATAACAGAAACTGTTGGTATTTTAGCATATGGAACTGGCAGTTTAATGCCCTCATGGTTAAGGTGGCCGAGGTATATACCTTTTTTCCCCACCTTTCTAAGGATCTGGAATCTCTCTCGGAAGGTAATGGATTTTTAGCAGTGGAGGCCTTAATTCCCTTGGGGCCCTGTGAGATAGTCTCTGGGTCAGCAGCATGGCTTTGTATAGAAATTGGTGTGAGTCAGGAACCCGGTAGTACCTGTCAGGCTTGACTGGGGCTGGAGGTAAAGAATCCGGGTTAAGGCAGGCCTCCGAGTACACATCATCTAGTATGTCCAAGACAGGAGGTATAGCCAGAGGCCTGTGCTGAGGTAGCAAGAGAAATTCCCTAAAGCCTTTTCTTGGAATCTGAGTACTCTTGGCCTTCCCTGTGGAAGTGTTCCCTTAAGGTATGCAAGGTTTCCCCAAATGAGTAATCTTCTGGGGGGGATACAGAGGGAATGGACTCCTCTGCATCAGAATCTTCAAAAAGGGAGTAAGAATGTTCCTGTTCAGAGTGCTCTGATATAATGGAGGCCTGATCAGAGGAGGGGGATTCTTCCTCCACTCTGGGCCTTTTTTCCGGAGGGGGGGGGGGTTTGAGAACCCCTGATAAGAGTAATTAAATCCTCAGCCATTTTAAGCATCAGTTTTTTAGGCATGGGGCCTGGAGATGGGCCCTGTGTAGCTTGTCTCTTAGAATGCATGGCTGCTTTAGACTTAGTGAAAGCCTTGATGGAAAAAGAAGAGGAAGGTCTGAAGACACCTTGAGAGGAGGCAGACCTGTCTACATTTTGAGATTCACCACAAAGAGTGGCTTCGGTATCTGTAGTCGGGGTGTGGGCCGAGGAGCCTGCGACCTCGGGCACAGAAGACACCGCCAATGAAGTGTCGTCGGTAGTCAGGGGCTGCGTAGGCAGCTCGCTGAGAACCGGACCATCTGTCCGTGGCTGGAAAGGACCAATTTTGGAAGGCCAATTTCTACTGAAACGTGGGGGTTGTACCTGTAGAAAATCGTTCACTGTTTGCATTGATTTAGCCTTTTCCTCCATTTTCTTTAATACCTCCTCAGCATTAGCTCCAAATAATACATCCTTTTGTAGAGGGGCATCTAGTAATTTAGCTTTGACATGATCTGGTAAGGTTTGTTCCTTGAGCCAGGCATGTCTACGTATGACTGATCCTGTAACAGCAGCTCTACATGACGCCTCTAGAGCATCAAAACCACATTGCACGGTATGTTTACCCACTTGTTCTGCACTATGCATCAAATCCTGCAACTCCTTCAAGTCTGCTTGTTCAGGTTGTGACATTTTACTTCTCAATTGTGATAACAGAAACTGTTGGTACTTTAGCATATGGAACTGGCAAGTTTAATGCCCTCATGGTTAAGGTGGCCGAGGTATATACCTTTTTCCCCCACCTTTCTAAGGATCTGGAATCTCTCTCGGAAGGTAATGGATTTTTAGCAGTGGAGGCCTTAATTCCCTTGGGCCTTATGAGATAGTTTGGGCTTTGGCGTGGTGTCGGTAGAGGCCGTAGACCTCGTGTGTCGGTCCTACTCTTTGCGCTTTTTAGACAAAACTGGAGTCGGAGTATCCGATACATAATATAGTTAATTTTTTTGCCAAAATAATGCTGGGCGAACTCCGCCTGACGCTTAATGGTGCGTTAGTTGAATGTAGCACAAATACGACAGACCGAGACGTCGTGGTCTAGGCCTAAACAAGGAATACAGAGGGAATGGAAATCCTTATGCGGTATTTGCTTCCCACATGAAATACAATTATTAACTTTGTCTGACATCGGTCTGAGGCAAGAAAAGTTTCCCCAACAGGGTACTTAGCTTTCAAGAAGACTTCGGTTGCAAAATTTTCATAATTTCAGGAGCTGGCCGACCGGCACTTGCGAACTGCTTCTGCTTCGGGCACCTCGCGGCAAGAAAGACGGAAGAAAATGGCGTTGGCTGGTTCTTTTATACCCCTGTCGCACTGACGTCAGGGAAGAAGCGATGACAACCGACGCCGGATCTAGACTTTGGAATTCGGCCGACCGAGGACCCGCCTGATGGCAGGAGAACCCATCTGTTATGACTGTAGCGGTATGCACAATGAACATCCATGGTGTTGTCTGTCTTTACCAATAATTGTCCTGGAAGAATGTGGTCCTTGAAGGCTGTAACGGAATTCTGTACAGCTAACATTTCTTTTTGATTAATATGCAGCTGCACCTGACTCGGGTTCCATTTGCCCTGAATGCACTGCCCTGGCAAGTGAGCCCCCCATGCATAGTCTGATAAGTCTTTTGTTAGGGTTTGGGCGGCAGGGGGTAGAGTGAATGGGAGCCCCTTGTTGTGGCAGCAGGCCTCTGCCCACCAAAGGAACTCTGACTTTATACAAGGAACGATAGTAATCACTGATTCCAGTTCTTGAGAATGTTGACACCATAGGCTTTTTAGATACCATTGTAGTTTCCTCATATGTAGTCTTGCATATGGAATTAGTAGAATGCAAGAGGCCATGAATCCCAGGGCTTGCAGGATTTTCCTTGCAGACAGCTGGGTCTTTGTGGTCAGTAGTTTGAAGTAGGCTGTCAAATAAACTTGTTTCTCTGGTGTGAGGTAAGCCATCTGGGAAGTTGCGTTCAAGCTTGCGCCCAGGAATACAATTTGTTGGCAAGGTACTAGATGAGATTTCTTTTCGTTTATAGTGTACCCCAGAGATGTTAGAATTTTATTTACAAATGCCAGATGTTTTAATAGCATGTCCTGGCTTTCTGCCTGAATTAGACAATCGTCCAGGTATGGGTATATTTGAATATTTCTTTGCCTGCAAAATGCAATTACTGGAGCTAGATACTTTGTGAATATCCTGGATGCAGTAGATAAGCCAAAGGGAAGTGCAGAGAACTGATAGTGCATGGAGCCTGCTCTGAAGCATAGGTATTTCCTGCAAGATTCCCTTATTGGAATGTGCAGGTAAGCTTCCTTTAAGTCTAAGGTTGCCAACCAGGCATCTTTGCCTAGCATAGGAAGCAGCTGAAGCGTTAGCATTTTGAATTTTGGTATTACCAAAAAGGTGTTTAGAGTAGAGAGGTCCAGGATAGGACGCCAGGAGATGTCTTTTCTGGGTACCAAGAAATGTCTTGAGTAAAAACCTTGTCCCCTTTCTTATGCTGGGACAGATTGAATAGCCCTGATACTTGGAAGAGAGAGAAACTACTGTTGGGTCTCTGCCCACTGGTTTGGGGGTAGATCTGGCCAATCATTTGGGGTTAGTATGGTGTGGAAGTGGAATCTGTATTCTTGGAAAACAATATTTTAAACCCATTTGTCCTGGGTAACGAGTTTCCAGTTTTTCGCATGCAGTGCAATCTTTCCTCCTAAGGGAGCAGTTAGTTGAGCAGGGCTTGGAAGGTTTAAGGATAACTCATTGTGACATTTTTTAATAGGGAAGTGTCTTACTACTTCCAGCTTTGGAAGTGGGAGCCCCCCACTGCTTAGGCCTGTGAGTATCTTGAGACTGTAGCCTAGGTGGTCTGTTGCTCCTGTGTTTGGACTGAGAAGGCCTGGAAGAGATAGGAAAGGACCATTTCTTAGAAGGCCAATGCCTACTAAATCTGAAAGGCTGTACTTGCAGGAAATCTTTTACAGTCTGCATAGATTTAGCTTTTTCCTCCATTTTAACAACAAGCCTTAAGCCAAACATGCCTTCTAAGAACAGACCCAGTGACAGCAACTCTGCAAGATGCTTCTAAAGAGTCAAAACCACATTGCAAAGTATGTTTACCAACTTGTTCAGCAGAATGCATTAAATCCTGTAATTCTTTATGTTCAGTACAGTCAGGAATCAACATAATTTTCTGTTTAAGTAGTCCCATAATATGTTGCTGATACTTTAACATATGAAACCGGCAGTATAAGGCCCTAATAGCTAAAGTAGCAGAAGTGTATACTTTCTTACCGCATCTGTCCAAGGCCCTGGAATCCCTATCAGAGTGGGTAGGGTTTTTGGCTGTAGTAGTCTTAATGATTTTAGGCCCTTGGGAAATGGTCTCAGGGTCCGCAGTAGGATTCTTGAAGAGAAACTTGTGAGAGTCAGGTATTCTGTAATACCTATCAGGTTTCCTGGGTGCTGGAGGTAAAGTGTCTGGGGCCAGGCTAGATTCCAAGAAAGCATCATCTACAATGACCAGGGCAGGAGGAATAGCTAAAGGCCTATGTTGGGGGAGGAGTAAGAATTCCCTAAGCCTCTTTTTGGAGTCAGAGTAATCCTGGCTTTCCCAGCGGAAATGCTCCCTAAGAGTGTGCAAGATTTCACCAAAAGAAAAATCTTCTTGGGGGTGGGGGGGTGGGGGTGGGATCCTCTGCATCAGAATCCTCATAGGTAGATAAGGGCAAATCCTGGTAATCAGAAGAAACAGAAATTTCAGAATCCTGATCAGAAGGAAAATCAGTTCTAGGTCTCAGAGGGTGAAGGCTGGCTTCCCCTAATTAAAGTAATAAGGTATTCAGCCATTCTAATCATTTGTTTCTTAGGCATATGGGCCTGACCATGCGGTTTGGACATCGGTTTTCTTGGTGTTGGTCGAGTTTTAGGCCTTGAAGAAGATGGTGTCGGTTTGAAATGCAAGTCAGTAGGCCTAAATACAGCCTCAGAAGCCAGTGCCTGCACAGCGGCTCCGGACCCATTCAAGCTAGAGGCATCCGCAGGTTCCATAGTCGAAGAAGCATCTCGTGGCACACTGGACTCCGAATGGGTAGAGGCCTGCGAATCTGAAGTAGCGGGTTTCAGGGCTGCGAAAGCGTCTCACTGAGTACCGGCGAACTGGCGACTAGCTTAACGGAAGCATCGTCAGCTTTGGACCTATGCGGCCTAACTTTATGTTTTCTCGGAATGTCGGTAGTCGGCTGGCTTACCGAAAGCCATTTCTGGATAGTTAAACAGAGAACCGAAAAATTTGCTGCAAAAATAAGCAAACAACGAATAGTTTGAGGGTTGAAAAAGACACAAAACAGATAGCGAGGGACGTCGTGGTCTGGGCCTAAGCAAGGAATGCAGTACGAATGAAAATCTTTATGAGGTATTTGCTTTACACAGGTAATACAACAGTTAACCTTTACTGACAGCGGTTTAGAGCAAATAAAAGGATCCCCAACGGGTACTTAGCTTTCTTGAAGACTTCGGTTCTGAAACTCGAAAACAAAAATTTCAGGAGTCGGACGACCGGCACTTGCGAACTGCTTCTGCTTAAGGCACGGAGTGGCAAGAAAGACCGATGTAATCGCGTTGGCTATATGTTTTATACCCCTGACGACCTGACGAGGAAAAAGAGACAGCATCCGATGCAGGGATCCAAGACTTTGATATTCAGGCCGGCTGAGGGCAACCGGCTGGCACAAAACCCAAATGTAATGACTGCAACAGTGAAACATGAACATCTAGTCCTAGCTCCTTTGGGTCCCTGTGTAATAACCTCAGGGTCTGCAGCAGGGTTTCTGTACAGGTATTTCTGAGAATCTGGTACTCTGTAGTACCTGTCAGGTTTAGTTGCAGCAGGAGGTAGGGCATCAGGGGCTAAGCTGGATTCATGGAAAAAATCATCCACCACTTCCACAATAGGTGGGATGGCTATGGGTCTGTGCTGGGGCAGGTCCAGAAACTCTCTAAGTTGTTTCTTTGACTGTGGGAAGTCTTAAGATTCCCATTGAAAATGTTCCCTGAAGGAGTGAAGGGTTTCCCCAAACGAGAGGTCCTCTGGAGGGGAGGCAGAGGTGATGGATTCCTCTGCATCTGAATCCTCAAACAGTTAAGGGGTGTGGTTCCTCTTCAAAAGCAGAATAATCACATTCCTCAGACTTTTGGTCTGTCAACTTCTGCAGAAAGATGCTTTTTCCTTTCTGGAGTGGGGGCCCCCCGAGTACCTCGGAAAAGGGGGATGAGATCCTCCTTCATTTTAGGCTTTTGAGCTTGGGGTGGGGGAGCAGTAGCAAGACGGTGGCTAAAAGCAGATTTCCTAGGAGTGGCCTGGCTTCGAGGCCTGACAGAATTCCTCGGTCTATGAGAAGCGGTAGTTGGATGAGAAGATGCTGTTTTTTGTCTAGAATCAATAGTGCGAAAAGCCTCCTCGGAAACTGGTGCCTGCGTGGCGGCTCCAGACCCAACAGAGGCAGCCAAAGGCTCGGGACATAGTGGACTTCTGTGGCATACCAGACTCTGAAAGGGTCTCGGCAGAGGCCTGCATAGAAAGCGAGTTGGGTATTAGGGGATGCGAAAGCACCTCACTGAATTCCGGAGAACTGACTACTTGCTTAGCGGTAGCATCATCAGAAGGTTTAGCCTTGTGTAGCCCATCTATCTTTATGTTTTTCTGGAATGCAGACAGATTGTTGGCTGACGGACGCCATATCGGAATTTGAAGACGGAACATGAAAATAATTGTCTACAAAAAGAGCTCTATGGCAAATGGTTCTTGCAATAAAGAGGGCACAGAACTGGCAATGAGGGATGTCGTGGTCTGGGTCTAAACAAGTGATGCAGTAAGAATGAAAGTCTCGGTGTGGGATCTGCTTTCCACAGGCGAGACAATTGTTAACTTTTTCGGACATCGGTTAGAGCAAGAAAAAAGGGTCCCCAATAGGGTAGTTAGCTTTAGACGTTTTCTGCTGAAATTCAACTTCTGGCAGTGACCAAATAGCACTCGTATGAACTGCTTCTGTTACAGGCTCCATTGCAAGAAAGACTGATGTAACATCGTTGTCTGCCTTGCTTTATAGTACTGATGACCTGACATCACACTACAGCCGATGGCAACCGGTACACAAACACACTGTCCCTGGTATTCGGGCCGGCCGAGGGCTACCACAGCAGGGGTAACCACAGGTGATGACTGCAGCAGTGAAACACGAAGAACAACAAATGTGCTTCAGGTCTTGTAACTCCTTCCCCTTCTGTTGCAGAGTTTTGAACTCAGTCACCTTTGTCCCAAAAGAGGGCAGAGTTACCCAGAGGCGCATCCAATAGTTTTGTCCTAATATCACCAGGTAAGGGCTGTAACCATCTCAGGAATGAGGCAGATGCAGCAGATCTGGCAGAGGCTTCAGCTGCATAGTAGCTGCACCTAATGGAATGCCTAGTGACCTGAGAAGACAAGGATAAAAGACTGGATATCTGTGCCTTGACTGGAGAAAGTACAGCTGTGTACACTTACCATAAATGTAGATGTTAGTGTGTATTCACTGTTGCAGTCATCACATGTGGATTATCCCTGCTGGGTTGCCCTCGGTCGGCCCAAATACCAGAGTAAAGCTTTTCCCCTGCGCTGGCTGCTGTCGCCTGTGGATGACGTCAGCTTGTCTGTGGTATAAAGGAGAGCAGCCAGAATCATTACATCAGTTTTTCTTGCCCTAACCTGTAGAAGCCCCTTGAAGGAAATGTTTAAACAGGCTGTGGAGACCCAAGGCCACAAGAATGACAGTTAATCTCCAAAAACGATAAGATTAAGGGGGGAAGGTGGGGGGAAAATAGGACTGCAACACTGAATGCACTCAAACATCTACATTTATAGTAAGTGTACACAAAGTACAGTTTTGTACCTACCATAAATGTAGATGTCCGATAGATATGCAACTGCAGTCATAACATATGGGTTGTCCTGCCTCAGGCAGCCCTTCGGTCGTCTGGATTCCAAAGTCTGGGTCCGACGTCGGCTGATGTCGCATTTCTCTCCGACGTCAGAGCGGCTGGAGTATATAAGCATCAGCCGACGCCATTTTCTTTAGTGTTTCTTGCCCCAGATGCCAGGTGCCCTCCAAGGAAGGCTGTAATCAAATTGGAAGACAAAAACAGGTTTCCAGACAAATAAATAAGCAATAAACAGATACACCATAACAGATATCCCCAACTAAAGATAACAGGGAGAGGAGTGGACCCAAGGCATAGAGGGGAAAGAAGGAGGGAAAGCCCGACTGCAGTTGCATATCTATCGGACATCTACATTTATGGTAGGTACAAAACTGTACTATGTCCTTCAAGAATGCAACTGCAGTCATAACATATGGGTAGAATACCATAGCTTAGCTGGGGAGGTGGAATGCTCTAAGAAAAGGATGGTGTAGCTATCAATCCCTGCAGGACTGCCGAAGCAAAGCCTGCTCTGGATCTGGAATATAAGGGAAGGTTGTAGTGTTTGGGGAATGTATGCACGGAGCTCCATGTAGCAGCTTCTAGAATGTCTTTTGTAGGCACCCCTCTTAAGAATGCTGTAGAGGTGGCTGTAGCTCTGGTGGAGTGTGGTCTGACATTGGCTGGTACACTCTTTCCATGGAAGGAATAGCAGAATCTGATGCAATGTCCAATCCAATTTGAAATAGTCTGTTTGGAAATTGCTTTCCCTTGTACTCCAGGGGCGTAAGCTACAAAAAGCTGATCAGACTTCCTACTGGTCTTGGTTCTGTCCAGGTAGTAGCGAAGTTGTCTGTGAATGTCCAAGGTATGCAACAGTCTTTCCCCTTTGTTCTCAGGATTGGGAAAGAAGGTAGGCAGGTGAATTGCTTGATTTAAAGAAACCCTAGATACCACTTTTGGCAGAAAGGTAGGGTTGGTTCGTAAGGAGACCCTGTCTCTGTGAAAGGTTATGAACGGTGGTATTGCCATTAGGGCCTGTAATTCCGAGACCCTTCTTGCTGAGGTAATTGCCAACAGGAAAGCTGTCTTCCATGAGAGAAATTGTCCACAGAAGCTGCTGGCTCAAAGGGGGGTAGAGTCAGTTTTTCTTGGACAAAGTTGAGGTCCCAAGCTGGTACTGGAGTCTTTCTTGGTGGCTTTATATTCTTGATTCCCCTAAGAAATTGCCTTAACAAAGGATGTGAAAACACAGGTGGGTCAGTGTTGTATCTAGCTGAGATAGCTGAAGCATGTATTTTTATGGAAGAATATGAGAGTCCATTCTGTAGCATATCTGCCAAGTATTCCAAAATGAGTGGGATGTTCAGTAATGATGCATCATGACCCTTGCTGGTATTCCAAATGCTGAACCTCTTCCATTTTGCTGAGTAAATCTTTCTGGTGGATGGTCTTCGGGCTTCTGTTAGAATCCGTTGAACTTCCTTGGAAAGAGATAGATTGAGGTTATTCAGGGGATCTCCCAAGCTGTTAGCTGCAGCGTCTGAATGTTGGGATGTACTGTCTTGAAGTTGTGTTGAGTCAAAACTTGGGGCCATTGGGGAAGGGCCCACTTTTTGTTGTGACATATGCTCCGTAGTAGTGGGTACCAGTGTTGTCTTGGCCAGTCTGGAGCTATTAGGATCCCCTTTGGCTTCTCTGCTTTGATCTTTAGTAATACTGTGGTCATCAGTGGCAGAGGTGGGAATGCATAGATTTTTAGGAAGTTCCAGTTGAATGAGAGAGCATCTATTTTCCATGCTTGTGGATGATATGTCCTTGAACACAGCTTTTGTAGATGATGATTGAGGTGGGAGGCAAATGGGTCTACTTCTGGCCTGCCCCATGTCGAGGTGAGTCGTATGAATATTTCTGGATGTAACCTCCACTCGTGGGGGTCTAGGAAGTTCCTGCTTAAGCTGTCCGCCAGCACATTGTCTTTGCCTGGAACAAACTGGGATTGCAGCTGTATGTTTAGGCTCGGTGATTTTTCCCAAAGATTCATTGTCAGTCTGCAAAGGGGGTAAGAATGGGTGCCCCCCTGCTTGTTTATGTACCACATCACAGTGGTGTTGTCTGTCCGTATTAGCAGATGGCCTTGCTGAAGTTGTGGCCGAAAGGCCTCAATGGCATGCATTACTGCCGGCATTTTTTTTTTTGGTTGATATGCAGATGTGTTTCCTTTGGAGACCATTGTCCTTGAATACATCTGCCCTCCATGTGCGCCCCCCATCCAAGGTCTGAGGCGTCTGTGGTCATGGTCTGTGTTATCTGAGGCTTTTTGAATGACATACCTGTGTTTGCCTGGCTTACAGAGGCCCACCATAGAAATTCCTTTTGTAGGCATGGAATGAGCGGTATGGTTGCCTCTAGGTTGTTGCTGAGTTGAGACCATAAGCTTTTTAGGTACCACTGAAGTTTTCTCATGTGTAGTCTTGCAAATGGAACCAGGAAAATGCAGGATGCCATGTAACCCAGAGCCTGTAGGAATCTCCTTGCAGTCATCCGGGTGAGCTTTGCCAAACCTTTGAAGTAATGAGTTAACTTCTTTTGCTTGTCTTCTGTCAGGAAAGCCATTTGAGAGGCTGTGTCTAGATTGGCTCCTAAGAAGGTTATTTGCTGGGATGGCTGTAGTCTTGACTTTTGGAAGTTGACTGTTTATCCCAGAGCCTGTAGCAATTGTATGACATAATTCAAGTTTTTTGTCAAAATCAGTTTGTCGTCCGCTTGTATGAGGCAGTCGTCCAGGTATGGGTAAATTTGGATCCCCTGGAGCCTGCAATGAGCAATTACTGAAGCCAGGCATTTCGGGAATACTCTGGGCGCAGTAGATAAGCCAAATGGCAATGGTGAGAATTGATAATGCTCTGGCCCTGCAAGAAATCTGAGGTATCTTCTGCAGCTGTGTCTGATAGGGACATGCAGATATGCCTCCTTGAGGTCCAGAGTAATCAGCCAAGACCCCTTGCCCAGCATGGGAAGGAGTTGCTGTAGAGTCATCATTTTGAACTTTGGTACTATGAGGAAAGTGTTTAATGCGGACAAATCCAATATTGGTCTCCATTGAGTTTCTTTTCTTGGAACAAGGAACAGTCTTGAATAAAACCCCTGGCCTTGTTCTTGTTGCAGAACTTTTTCTATTGCTTTGATGTGAGCAAGCAGAGAAATTTGCTTGATAGCCTCTGCTGTCTGGTTTTGTGGTAGGTTTGGCATGCCTTGTTTTCTTGGCAAGGTATGAAAGTGGAACCTGTAGCCTTGGTCTATAATGTCCAAAATCCATTTGTCCTTTGTCAGTCTGTGCCAATTGTCTGAAAACAGAGATAATTTTCCGCCCAAAGGAGCTTCTGTTTGCTCCTTGGTCAGCGGAAGTAGAGGAAAGTCATTGAGATTGTCCCTGTGGGGCAGGAGAAACCCCTGTGTCACTTCTTTGGTTTGCTGGTTGCCACTGTAGGTCCCTGTAGGAACCTCTGTATTGTCCTCTTCCTCGGCCACGCCTGCTTTTGCCCCTTGATATCTTTCAGTATTAGGAAAGGACCAGTTTTTGAAGGCCAATTCCTGCTGAATCTGGGTGGCTGAACCTGGAGGAAATCTTTGACTGTCTGAACTGACTTGGCTTTTTCCTCAATGGACTTTAACACATCTTTAGCATTAGCACCAAAAAGCTTGTTCTTTTGCAAGGTGCATCAGAAGTTTTGCCTTAACATGATCTGGTAGAGGTTGTTCTTTTAACCATGCATGTCTGAATGACCGCCCTGTCATAGCTGCCCTACATGAAGCTTCCAATGCATCATATCCACACTGTAGGAAGTGATTGCTAACTTGCTGAGAATTATGTACAGCCTCCTGCAAAGACTTCCTATCTAAAGGTTCAGGAGAGGCCAATGTTTTCTGTAAATCATCTAACAGGAAATCCTGATATTGAAACATATGAAAGAGACAATTGAGAGCTCTCATAGTTAAAGTAGTGGAGGTGTAAACCTTCTTTTCCCCATCTCTCTAATGACCTAGCTTCCCTGTTGGAAGGCAAAGGATTTTTGGAGGTGGTAGCTGAAACCCCTTTAGGTCCCTGAGAAATTGTTTCTAAATCAACAGCATGGGCTCTAAAGAAATGTGAATGTGTTTCTGGGACCCTATAGTATCTGTCAGGCTTGGCAGGAGCAGGAGGGAGAGTATCAGGGGTAACAATGGAGTCAGAGTATAAATCATCCAAAACATCAAGCACTGGAGGTATAGCTAAAGGCCTGTGTTGGGGCTTTTTAAGGAAGGTTTGAAGACGCTTTCTGGAATCAGAATATTCCTGGCCTTGCCACTTGAAATGTTCCCTCATGGAATGCAGAACTTCCCCAAAAGAAATATCCTCAGGAGGGGAGGCCGAGGGAATGGAGTCCTCTGCATCTGAGTCCTCATAGGTCTGGAAGGGCTCTTCCTGGCTGTCGGAGTGAACAGAGTCCTCAGAATCTTCATCTGAAGGGAGAGGGTCAGAGGGTTCAACCCTGGGCCTCTTATCAGAAGGAGGCTGGGATCCTCTCTCAGGATGGGCCTGTGAACCTCTGATCATGGAAATTAAGTCTGCAGCCATAGTCATGATTTGTGTTTCAGGAGTAGGCTGAGGTACGGCTTTAGCAGAAATGTGCTTGGTCTTGCTGGCTGCCTTAGCACGTGTGTAGGCCTTGATAGACATGGACATGGGAGGCCTAGCAGCTCCACGTGCAGGAGTGACCTTATCCACAGCAATGGTCTCGGGCATTTCCTCGGTTTCAGTATCCGGAGGAAAATCAATAACTGGCGTCGGTGTGGTCTCCGGTGTCGGAGGTATCGGTAATGCGGTGTCTTCGGTTCGGAGCGGTGAAATAACCGCCTCAGAGGAACCGGGGCACTTTCGGTAGGTTTTGGCGTGGTGTCGGAGGAAGGCGGGCCGAGGATGTCGGTCCTGGTCTTTTCGTTCTTAGAGTCTGCGATGTCAGTAGTTCCGATGGCATTGTATAATCGAATTTTTTGCCGAAAAAGTCTTCAGCGAACTCCGCCCGGCGCCTTAGAGTGCGCTTGTTGAAGCGAGCACAGGCGGCACAGGCCGAGATGTCGTGATCTGGGCCAAGGCAAGGAAGGCAGTAAGAGTGGAAATCCTTATGAGGTATTTGTTTACCACATGACAAACAATTATTTACTTTTTCAGTAATTTCTGACATCGGCTGAGGCAAGAAAAGGTCCCCAGCGGGTACCAGCTTTTGATGACTTCGGAATCGAAGAATACAGGAGCTGACCGACCGGCACTTGCGAACTGCTTCTGCTTCGGGCACCGCGCGGCAAGAAAGACTGAAGGAAATGGCGTCGGCTGATGCTTATATACTCCAGCCGCTCTGACGTCGGAGAGAAATGCGACATCAGCCGACGTCGGACCCAGACTTTGGAATCCGTCCGACCGAAGGGCTGCCTGAGGCAGGACAACCCATATGTTATGACTGCAGTTGCATTCTTGAAGGACATCTGTACTATGTTCTTCGTGTTTCACTGTTGCAATCATCACTTGTGGGAGGATTCCCAAAGCTGAGGAAGGGGAGGATGAAGTATGAAATTCCTAGGATTGAGCTAGCATGCCTTGCAGTACTGAAGAGGCAAAGCCTGCCAGAGTCCTGCAGAAAGTACAGTTTTGTACCTACCATAAATGTAGATGTCCGAACAGGATAGCATCTGCAGTCATAACAAATGGGTTGTCCTGTCGTCAGGCAGCCCTTGATCGGCGGATTCCAAAGTCTGGGTCTGGCCTCGGCTGGTGTCGCACTTCACCCGGCGTCATCTCTCCTGGTCTTGGTATAAAGGCATCAGCCGGCGCCATTTCCTCAGTGTTTCTTGCCCCAGATGCCAGTTGCCCTCTTGGAAAACTAAATTTTGGATAAATGCCAATGTTTCCAAAAAAAAAGTAGGCAAACACAAAAATAAGCATGTATGTACATATATACAAACAAATACACCATAAGAGATCCCCTAGCTAGCTATTAGGAGGTAAATACCTAGTACCACAGAGGAAGGAGGGTGGGTAATCCTGACTGCAGATGCTATCCTGTTCGGACATCTACATTTATGGTAGGTACAAAACTGTACTATGTCCTTCAAGGATGCATCTGCAGTCATAACAAATGGGTAGAATACCATAGCCAAACTAGGGGAGGAGGAAGAAGGATTATGGTGTAGTTAGGATCCCTTGCAAAAAGTACAGTTTTGTACCTACCATAAATGTAGATGTTCGAAGATCCACATTGCTGCAGTCCTTACACTTGGGTAGTCCGCTGTCCTCGGTCGGCCCGAATATCAAAGTATAAGGCTGACGTCGGTCAAGGCGCATTAGACTGACATCAGGACGTCAGGGTACAAATGCGCATGACCGACATCATATCCTCAGTCTTTTCTTGCCCCAGATGTCAGAAGACCCTAACAAGAAAGGTCAAAACCCAAAGACAACAAAACCAACAACCAACCATCCTAGCACTAATAATATGTACAATATATACAATATACACAATATTTACAATCCAACCCACACAACCGCCTCTAACTACAGAGGAAGGAGGAAGGGTAAATTGGACTGCAGCAATGTGGATCTTGAACATCTACATTTATGGTAGGTACAAAACTGTACTATGTTCTTCATCTCACATTGCTGCAGTCCTTACACTTGGGTAGAATCCCAAAGCAGAGGTAAGGGAGGCTGGCACAACTATAAAGAAGCAGGAGCTGCCAAAATGCCCTGTAAAATAGCAGTGGCAAAACCAGCCCTAGATTTAGAGTAAAGTGGAAGGTGATAATGCTTAGAGAAAGTATGCACAGAACTCCAAGTAGCTGCCTCCAAGATATCTTTAGTTGCCACCCCCCTTAAAAAAGCTGTTGAAGTGGCAGTAGCCCTAGTGGAATGAGGCTTAATCCCAGCTGGAACCTCCTTGCCATGATGGGAATAACAGAAAGCAATGCAAAACCCAATCCACTTTGAAATAGTTTGTTTTGACACAGGCTTGCCCTGAGAACTCAAAAGCAAAAGAAACAAATAACTGCTGAGACTGCCTGAACCCTTTAGTTCTGCTCAAATAATATCGCAACTGCCTGTGTATATCCAAAGTGTGCAAAATCTTTTCCCCTTTATTTTGGGGTTTGCATAAAAGGTAGGCAAATGAATAGTTTGGTTTAAAGACACACTAGAAACCACTTTAGGCATAAAGGAAGGATTAGTACGCAAAGATACCCTATCCTTATGGAAAATTAAGAAAGGCTCAACTGCCATAAGGGCCTGTAATTCAGAAACCCTTCTCGCAGAGGTAATGGCTAACAAAAAAGCAGTCTTCCAAGATAAATATTTCAACTCAGCAGTAGCTGCAGGCTCAAAAGGTTGTAGAGTGAGTTTCTCCAACACAAAATTGAGATCCCAAGCAGGAGTAGGAGCTCTCCGTGGGGGTCTTATATTCTTTGCCCCTCTAAGGAATTGCTTAAACAAAGGATGAGAAAACAATGGTGGGTCACAATCATAGTGAGCAGAAATTGCTGCAGCATGAATCTTAATAGAAGAGAAGGACAAACCTTTGTCCAGTAACTCAGTAAGATATTGAAGAGCCACACTTAAATTAGGCTTAGAAACATCAAATGCTTTTGCTGCACTCCAAAATAGAAATCTCTTCCATTTATCTGCGTACACTTTCCTTGTACTAGGCCTTCTGGCTTCCAAAATAACATTCAAAACTTGCTGTGGAAGCTGAAACCCTCAGGGTTTAAAACAGAATATGCCAGGCTGTCAGGTGAAGAGAGTGAAGTTTGACATTGAGTAAATGACTGCTCTCCTGAGTCAGCAGGTGTGGAATCGAAGGTAAAGGCCATGGAGGCTTGCCAGACTTCTCAGTAGTGGGTACCAATGCTGTCGAGGCCAATCTGGAGCTATTAAAATCATCTTTGGCTTGTCCTGTCTGACCTTCAGAAGTACCTTTGGGAGGAGAGGCAGAGGTGGAAAGGCATACACATGAAGATTGCTCCAATTGAATGAAAGAGCATCCACTTTCCAAGCTGTGGGATGAAAACTTTTTGTGCAAAACTTTGGCAGCTGGTAGTTTAGTGGAGAAGCGAACAGATCTATGTCTGGAGTTCCCCATGACACTGTCAATTTCTGAAATACATGAGGATCCAATTTCCACTCGTGGGGCTCCATAATTTGTCTGCTCAACACATCTGCTAAGGAGTTCTGTGCTCCTGGCAGAAACCTTGCCTGAAGATTTAGCTGTAAACTGAGAGCAGTCTCCCACAAAATCATTGCTTGTCTGCACAGAGGATAAGAATGTGTTCCCCCTTGCTTGTTGATGTACCACATGACAGTTGTGTTGTCTGTTAGAATCAACACCTGCCTTGGAAGAAGTAAATCCTTGAAAGCTATTAATGCAAATTGGACTGCTAACATCTCCTTCAGGTTGATATGTAGATGTAGAAGTCTGGCAGGCCACGTGTCTTGTATCCACTTTCCATTTAGATGAGCTCCCCAAGCTTTGTCTGAGGCATCTGTCGTTAGGATCTGACTTGCCTCTGGCCGGGTCACAGAGAGTCCCTTGTTTAGGTG
Organism: Protopterus annectens; assembly: GCF_019279795.1. Taxonomy (NCBI): domain Eukaryota; kingdom Metazoa; phylum Chordata; order Ceratodontiformes; family Protopteridae; genus Protopterus; species Protopterus annectens. The sequence goes on from NC_056733.1 coordinate 1,771,886,055, forward strand.
ACATTCCTGAGCCCACCACAAAATTCCTTTTGAATGCAAGGTATTATCTGAATGACAGTGTCCAAATCTTGGCAGTGCTGTGTCCATACATTTTTGAGATACCATTGCAGCTTCCTCATATGCAGTTTGGCATTGGGAAGCACCAGAATACAAGATGCCATGAACCCCAAGGCTTGAAGGACTGTCCTTGCAGTCAGCCTGGACTGAGGAGACAATTGATGGAAGTAAAGAAAGATTCTTTTGTTTGTCCGGGGTCAAAAGGCCATCTGGGATGCTGTATTCAGTCTCACACCCAGAAAGCACATGTCCTGAGAGGGTACTAGACTGGACTTTATTTCGTTCACAGAATACCCCAGGCATCTTAGCACTGCTATCACATAGTGTAGATGATGAAGAAGTTCTTCTTTTCCTTGAGCCAGAATCAGACAATCGTCCAAATAAGGATAGATCTGTATTCCTCTTAGTCTGAAGAAAGCTATCACTGGAGCCAGAACCTTCGTGAATACTCTGGGCAGTAGATAAGCCAAAGGGCAATGCAGAGAACTGATAATGAGAAGTCCCAGCCCGGAAGCGTAGATACTTCCTGCAACAGCCTGATAGGCACATGAAGGTAAGCCTCCTTGAGATCCAGAGTCACCATCCAATGATCTTTGCCCAGCAGAGGTAAAAGCTGTTGTAACGTCAACATTTTGAACTTGGGAATGTCCAGATAAGTGTTGAGGATAGATAAATCCAAAATTGGTCTCCACGTGTTCCCCTTCTTTGGTACTAGGAACAGGCGAGAATAAAATCCTAGGCCCACTTCTGACAGAGGGACGGCTGAATGGCTCCTATTTGGAGCAGCAGTGAAATCTGTTTGTGAGCCTCTATTCTTTGCTGAGGAGGAGCGTCTGGCATGCCTTTGAAGGGAGGTAAGGTATGGAAATAAAACCTGTAACCTTGGTGTATGATATCCAACACCCATCTGTCTTGGGTAATTAAACTCCAATTTTCTTTGAAAAGTGCCAACCTTCCTCCCAAAGGTGCTGCCAGTCGAGAAGACTCTGGCAGCTGAAAAGGTAGGTCATTGGGTCTGTTTCAAAGGACTGACCCTGCCCTCACCGAAGACTGTGCAGGTGAACTCCTGTCCTAGGCCTGAAAGAGCCCTGAGCTCTGCCCCTACCCCGTCTAGACCTGCCCTAGACTGGGAATCATAAGAAGGATCGTCCACCCTTTAGTAGGCCAATTTCTGCTAAACTTCGGAGGCTGAACCTGCAAAAAATCTTTAACAGTCTGCATAGACTTAGCCTTGTCTTCCATTTTCTTTAAGACTGCCTCAACAGGTGAACCAAACAACACATCAGATTGTAAAGGAGCATCCAAATTCCTTGTCTTAACATGGTCAGATAAATTCTGATCCCTCAGCCAGGCGTGCCTGCGAAGAACTGACTCTGTGGCAGCCACCCTAGACGAGGCCTGTACAGCATCAAAACCACATTGCAAAGAATGCTTTCCCACTTGTTCAGAGACATGTACCAAATCCTGTAACTCTTTACAGTCAATACCTTCCGCCAGAGCATCTACCTTAGACTTCAATTGAGACAGTAGATAGTTTTGGTATTTCAACATGTGAAACTGGCAATTTAGAGCCCTCATAGCTAGGGTGGAAGACGTATAAACTTTCTTTCCCCATCTATCCAAAGCCCTAGCCTCTTTATCTGGAGGAACCGGATTTTTAACAACAGAAGCCTTAACACCCTTAGGCCCCTGACTAACAGTTTCTGGGTCCGCCCTAGGACTCTTAAAAAGAAACTTATGAGCTTCAGGCACTCTATAATACCTATCCGGCTTAACAGGAGCAGGAGGCAAGGAATCAGGATTAAGAGAAGCCTCTGCAAACACATCCTCCACAACATCCAGAACAGGAGGTATAGCCAAAGGCCTATGCTGGGGTAAAAACAGAAATTCCCTAAGCCTTTTCTTGGAATCAGAGAAATCCTGACCTTCCCACTTAAAATGCTCCCTCATGGAATGGAGGGTCTCTGAAAAAGAAAAATCCTCAGGAGGAGAAGCAGAAGGAGTAGAATCATCCACATCAGGATCAGAATAAGGAGAATACTCCTGCAAGTCTTCAGCCGAAGACTCTGAAACATCTGAAGCCTGCTCAAAACTCCCCAACTCAGGTTCCACCCTAGGCCTCTTATCAGGAGGGGACAAAGAACCTCTAATTAAGGTAATCAAATCTTCTGCCATTTTAAGCATATGCTTCTTGGGCACAGATCCTGAAGAACTAGGAGTGACACCAACTGAAGCTAAACCTGGCCTGCCTCTGGGAGAAGCCTTAGAAACAGAAGGCCTAACCACCCTAGGAAGGGAGGGAGTATAGTAACCTGAGAAGCCCCTTCAGCCTGACTTGCCTCCTGACAGGCCACATCCTGCAATAACAAGGTCTCCCCTGGGGCTCCAGAGAAACCTCTGGTGGAACCACCGGCTCCACGATACCTCTAAAGAACCGGCGTCCGGTGCAGACGACTCGTCTACCCTGGGCTTAGCTGCTTTATCCTTGCTTCTTAGAAGCGGGCCGGAGCATCCGGCGGCATAGTGTAATTGCACCGCTTCCCAAAGACTAACCTGGCACAATCTAACCTTCTCTTAATAGTGCTATTGAATCTAGCACAAAAGCGACACCAACAACGTCGTGCTCAGGCCCTAAACAAGGAATACACAAGGTATGATAATCTCTATCGGTATCTGTTTCCCACAAGAAATACAGTTATTCACTTTTCTGACATCCGGTAAACCACTGAGGCAAGAAAAACAAAATATTCCCCAAGAGTACTTAGCCAACTTTGACTGGTCTGAAACTCCGAACTCGAAAAATTTCAGAGCGAGCGGCACTACGCTGCTTCTGCATCGGACCATGCGGCAAAAAAGACTGGGGATATGACGTCGGTCATGCGCATTTGTACCCTGACGTCCTGATGTCAGTCTAATGCGCCTTGACCGACGTCAGCCTTATACTTTGATATTCGGGCCGACCGAGGACAGCGGACTACCCAAGTGTAAGGACTGCAGCAATGTGAGATGAAGAACATCAGCAGTGGCAAACCCTGCTCGGGATCTAGAATATAGAGGTAAGTTGTAATGCTTGGCAAATGTATGCATGGAGGTCCAAGTAGCCGCCTCAATAATGTCCTTGGTAGCCACTCCTCGTAAGAAAGCTGTGGTAGTGGCTGTAGCCCTTGTAGAGTGAGGTCTTATGTTCTGTGGAATTTGCTTTCCATGGTAGGAGTAACAGAATCTTATGCAATTTTCTATCCATTTAGAGATTGTCTGTTTGGAAATTGCTTTTCCTTCCCTCCCTGTTGCATAGGCTACTAAAAGCTGGTCAGTTTTTCTGTTACCTATGGTTCTGTCCAGGTAGTAGCGTAACTGTCTATGTACATTCAAGGTATGCAGCAGTCTTTCCCCCCTGTTCTGTGGATTGGGAAAGAAGGTAGGTAGGTGGATTGCCTGGTTTAGAGACACTCTGGATACCACCTTAGGCATAAATGTAGGATTAGTTCTCATGGACACTCTGTCTTGATGGAAGATTAGGAAGGGTTGTACTGCCATTAAGGCCTGTAGTTCCGAAACCCTTCTTGCTGAAGTAATTGCCAGTAGGAAAGCAGTTTTCCATGATAGGTGTTGAAGATCTGCTGTTGCTGCTGGTTCAAATGGAGGGAGTGTCAATTTTTCCAGCACAAAGTTCAAGTCCCATGCTGGTAATGGTGGTTTCCTAGGAGGTTTTACATTCTTGATTCCTCTGAGGAACTGCCTGAGTAGAGGATGTGAGAAGACAGGGGGATCGAAGCTGTATTCTGCAGAAATGGCTGATGCATGTATCTTGATGGAGGAATAGGACAGGCCTGTATGCAGAAGCTCTGCCAAGTACTCCAGGATGTTAGCAATGTCTATCTTTGACGCATCTTTTCCTCTTTCAGTACTCCAAATGACAAACCTTTTCCATTTTCCTGCATAGTTCCTTCTTGTTGAAGGTCTGCGGGCTTCAAGGATAATGTCTTTCACCCTTTGGGATAAGTCTGGTGTAGTTGCTGTTATGTGATGTTCCAGGCAGTCAGTTGCAGAGTTTTTAGGATTGGATGCATGATGTTGTAGTTGTTCTGAGTTAACATCAAAGGCATCAGGGGTAGTGTCCACGCCCTCCCCCGAGACATGCTCCTCAGCAATGGATACCAGTGTTGTCTTGGCCAATTTGGAGCTATCAGAATTATCCTTGGACGTTCCTCTTTGATTTTCAGTAGTACCTTGTGCATCAAAGGGAGAGGTGGAAATGCATATGCTGTCAGGGCTTTCCAACTGAAGGATAGAGAGTCCACCTTCCAGGCTAGTGGGTGGTATGTCCTTGTGCAGAATTTCCTGAGCTGGCGATTGAGTGGGGATGCGAATAGGTCTATTTGTGGCATTCCCCATTTCTTTGTGATGGCCTTGAAGATGTCCGGGTGTAGCATCCATTCGTGAGCATCCGAGGTAGTTCTGCTTAACAAGTCTGCTAGGATGTTTTCTTTTCCCGGTACAAATATTGCCTGTAACTGGATGTTGTAGCTCAGAGCCATATTCCAAAGGTCCAGAGTCATTCTGCATAGGGGGTATGAATGCGTGCCTCCCTGTTTGTTGATGTACCACATGACTGTGGTGTCATCTGTCCTTATCATTAAATGGCCTTCTTTGAGGAATGGTCTGAAATTCTGGATTGCTAGTTTTACTGCCAGCATTTCTTTTTGATTTATGTGCAGGTGCAGCTGGTCTGGAGTCCATAATCCTTGTATGCATTTGTCCAGCATGTGTGCCCCCCAGCCTAGATCTGAGGCGTCCGTTGTGATGGTTTGGCTTGCTTGGAATTTGTGGAAAGGCAAGCCTGTGTTTGACTGGCATGCTTGAGCCCACCATAGAAACTCTTGCTTCAGGCATGGGATTAATGGGATTTCTGTTTCTAAGCTGTGCCTGTGTTGAGACCATAAATTCTTTAGGTACCACTGTAGCTTTCTCATATGCAGTCTGGCATGGGGGACCAGGATTATGCATGATGCCATGAAGCCCAAGGCCTGCAGTACTTTTCTTGCTGTTAATTTGTTCTGTTTTGTTAATTGCAAGAAGTAAAGAGGGAGTTGTTCTTGTTTTTCTGCAGTTAGGAATGCCATCTGTTTTACTGTGTCCAATTCCACACCCAAGAATGTTCTTGTTTGGGATGGTATCAGTCTTGACTTTCTTAAATTGACTGTGTATCCCAAGGCTTGTAGTAAGCAAATGACCCTTTGTAAGTCTTTTGTTAGTTTGCTTTTGTTGTCTGCTTGTATCAGGCAGTCGTCCAGGTATGGATAAATTTGGATTCCCTGTAGCCTGCAATGAGCGATTACTGATGCCAGGCATTTTGTGAATACTCTGGGCGCAGTAGATAAGCCAAAGGGCAATGCTGAGAATTGATAATGCTCTGATCCTGCAAGAAATCTGAGGTATCTTCTGCAATTTGGTCGTATGGGGACGTGCAGGTATGCCTCCTTGAGATCTAGAGTTACCAGCCAAAACTCCTTGCCCAGCATGGGAAGGAGTTGCTGAAGGGTCAGCATTTTGAATTTTGGGACAATGATGAATGTGTTTAAGACGGACAGGTCGAGAATAGGTCTCCAACTTTTCTCTTTTCTTGGTACTAGGAAGAGTCTGGAGTAGAATCCTTTGCCCTGTTCTGTTAATGGTACTCTTTCCACAGCTCTCATCTTTGTTAATTGAGCTATCTGTTTTAGAGCTTCTGTTTTTTGATTTAGAGGTAGGTTTGGCATTCCTCTTTTCACTGGTAAGGTGTGGAAGTGAAACCTGTAGCCTTGGTCTATGGTCTGCAAAATCCACTTGTCTTTTGTGATATAGTGCCAATTTTTTGAAAATAAAGCTAACTTCCCGCCTAAGGGTGCTGTTATTTGTTCCCTGGTAGGCGGTGTCAGAGCCAAGTCACTGTGATTGTTCTGGTGCAGTGGCAGTGGTTGTGTCTGTGCCTCGCTGGTTATTGCCTTGCCACTGGCGTCCCCTGTAGGCACCTCCTCTGGATTGATTTCTGCCTCTGGCACGTCTATTCCTGCCTCTTTGAGATTTTGAGGAGTCTGGGAAGGACCAATTTTTGGAAGGCCAGTTCCTGCTAAACCTTGGGGGCTGAACCTGTAAGAAATCCTTAACTGTTTGTACAGATTTTGCCTTCTCTTCCATTTTCTTCATTACTTGCTGAGCAGGAGTACCAAATAGACTGGCCTTATCCATAGGAGCATCTAACAGCTTTGCTTTAACATGATCCGGCAATACCTGTTCTTTCAACCATGCATGCCTTCTTATAACAGTGCCAGTCATGGCTGATCTAAATGAAGCCTCCAGTGCATCATAGCTACATTTTAAAGAATGGTTACTAACCTGCTGAATGTTATTCACCATTTCTAAAACATATTTCTTATCTAAGGAGTCATCAGAGGACAATTTCTTAGTTAACTGATCAAGCATAAACTCTTGGTATTGGATCATATGAAACTGACAATTCAAAGCTCTAGCTGAGAGAGTAGCAGAGGTGTAAACTTTTTTCCCCCATCTCTCTAAGGACCTGGATTCCCTTTCAGAAGGGAGAGGGTTTTGCTGGTCGAGGAGCTACTGCCTTAGGCCCCTGGGAGATAGTCTCAGGATCTGCAAGTGGGGCTTTGTATAAGTGGTGATGAGTGTCTGGTACCCTGTAAAACCTATCTGGTTTGGCCGGGGCTGGAGATAAAGTTATCAGGAGCAGTGCAAACATCATTAAATGCATCATCCACAACAGGCAGAATTGGGGGTATAGCTAAGGGCCTATGTTGTGGTAAGTGTAGAAAGGTCCTAAGCCTTTTTCTTGAATCTGAGAAATCTTGTCCCTGCCATTGGAATTGTTCTCGCATGGCATGTAAGGTTTCCCCAAAGGAAAATTCCTCTGGAGGAGAGGCAGAAGGAATAGATTCTTCAGCATCGGAATCTTCATAAGTAGAAAATGGAGCCTCTGGATGGTCTGTAATGTCCGAGTCATCCGAAGAATCATCAGTGGACACTGGCTCAGGGGGGGTCCCCGCTTTTCCCTTTTTGGTTTCCTCTTTTTTCCTTTGGGGGAAAAGGCCTTTTTAGGGGAGGGGGGCCCTTTTTCTGGGGGTGAGAATTT